>NC_134901.1:38876755-38889255 GCF_041734735.1 Babylonia areolata | reverse complement strand
ACTTGCTTTTACTTCCCCCCCCCCCTCATCCCTCCCCCACCCACCACCCACCCACACCCATACAACAACCCACATCCTCCCCCCCCTCCCCCCACCCCACCCCTCCGTCCCACCACCACCACCACCACCATTTTTCCTCCCCGTTCCGGTATTCCGACGGCTTTTTATTTCGGCCGTGTTTCACGTGCACACACACACCCGCTCGCGCGCAGCTGTCCGTGCACGTTACCATCACCGCGCCAGCTGGCAGCGATTTGCGGCCGTGTCGAGTACAGGGGGAGGGTGGGGGGGATGGGAGCGCCACCCTTTGCTGAGAAACTCGAGAACCTTCAACCAAAAAAAAAAAAAAAAAAAAAAAGCAAGCAGATTCCATCTAGATTTTTCGAATGCTCGCTTTAGCTGGGGGGAGGGGAGACTCAAACCCAAACCGAACCCTCAACCCCCTCCCCCCCAAACCCCCTACCCCCACCCCCTCTTCTTCTTCTTCTTCCCATAATTACGACGTCTTTCTAATTGAAAGCTGCGGCTCGTAGCTCGAGTTATACCCCCAGTGTGTACAGACAGCCTACACCAGCTTTCTCGACGGTTGGGGGGGTTCTAGTGTGTCTATGCACGTGCGCTGCTTGCTGCGGCAGAGAGATTGGGGTGGGGGTTTGGGGGGGTGGGTAGGGGAGACCGCACGCATTGTGTGAGAAACATCGAAGCCCGGGGGTGTCTAGTATTCGATACGCTCTTTCAGCCGGGGGGGGGGGGGGGGGGGGGGTGTAACTGTAACTGTACAGTAGGCAAAAAAAAGTTTCCATGCATGCAGTTTGAGAGGCTCGCTTCTTTAAAAGGGGCTGTCAATATAGTGGGGTGGGGGATGGGGGGTAACAGGACCCCCCAATGACACCAGAACCTGAAGAATGGTTTTTTTGAGACTTCGTGGTGGACTAGCTTTTTAACCTCTTCGCGTCTCTCTCTCTCTCTCTTCTTTTCCTTTTGAACATCTCCACTTTCCAACCCATCCCATCCCCCGTCTCCCTAAGCTCCCCCACATCACCCCCCTCCCCCCAAAATCTCATCTTTAACCGTGTGTGTGTGTGTGTGTGTGTGTGTGTGTGCTTGCGCGTGCGTGCGTGTGTGTGTGAGTGTGTGTGTGCGCGCGCGTGCGTTTGTAGTGTGTCTGCGCGCGCGTAAGCCACCCCATTGCCCCCACCCCCCCACTGGCAGGAGTGAATGGGAGAGCGTGTAGGATTAGGGGGTGTTAGGGGTTGGTGATGGTAATTTGCTTTCCCTTCCATGAACAAGATCAGCGGCCCCTTGGTGGCCTCGCTGAAGCAAGTTGTGAGGAGGGCGCGGGGGGGGCGGGCGGGTGAGGGCGAAAAAAATCCTGGGCAAGAAACGGTGGGTGGCCTTCGTCGTCGAAAATGTCACGGTTGTTTAAAAAAAACAACAACAAAAACCCCCAAACTAACAACAAAACAATACAAAACTACAGCAAGAACAACAAACCTAATAAACGGCTGATTCGTTAATTAAAAGATTGATATTTAACGATAAAAAAGAAATGAATTAAAAAAAAAAGAAAAAAAAAGAAGAAGAAGAAAACAGTTTTGAAAAAATCGCCGCCCAACGCGAAACGGAAATAACGTTATCCAATGTTTAGTCTCTTCAGATAACGTAACAGGAACTCTTTAAAAGAATAAGAAAAAAACAAACAAACAAAAAAAAAAAAAACAAGAGAGGCAAGGCCTTCAAGACTCACTTGTGTTACACTAAATCTAATCGTTAAAATATGTTCTGTATTTGTTATTATAAAGCTTCGGGTTAAAAGAAAAAGAAAAAGAAAAAAAAAAAAAAAAAAAAAGTCCTAACGGCAGATTCGAACCCCGCGTGTTCGGGTGAGAAGAAACTGTCTTACCCATTACACTGTGTTTACACAAGTGAGTCAATAAAATAAAATGAAAAAAAAAAGACATATAGGAAAGACAACAAAAAACAAACAAACAAAAACCCCCAACAACAACAACAACAGCATGGAACGTAAAAGTTTCGATCGCGCAACATTATAATTCCACGACTCCGTGCAGACTAGATAATTCCCGTTAGATCCCAGAATTCCACATACTCGCGCCGAAGACCAGAAAGTTTCATCGAGAAATGAATCACTCGACTGTTGGCCGCCGTTCTTTCTCTGTTTCTGGACCTTGCGATTGGAATGAACTTCCTTTTTCTCTTCGTCAAGTCTCCACACTCAGCTCTTTCAAGTCTGGCCTTAAAACCCACCTCTTCCCAAAATAGCCCCCCTTGCCTGCCCTTCCTTGTCTTTAGTTTCTACGGTATTAGAGTTATGCATGCGTGTGAATGACTGGTGCGAAAGCGCTTTGATTTGTCTCTGCACAAGATCCAGCGCTATATAAATACCATTATTATTATTATTATTATTATTATCTCCGAACACGCAGATAATGGGAAGCTGTCAAACCTCTTCTTTTTTTCTTTCTTTTTTTTTTTGTGTGGATTCATTATAATCATCATCATCATCATCATCATCATCGTGGTGGTTAGTGTCGTTTGTTGTCGTCGTCGTCATCGTCGTCGTCGTCGTCACAAATCACTTGTCGCGCTACAAGGAACACGAGGTAAAAGGAACTATTCTTATTTTGTCCTCAAAGTAAAGCAACAGTCTTACAACTGCGTTGACATGCATGTGTTCGGATGTTCTCAACGTTGACAGCTAGCCATTCATTAAGAACGGAATGATACTGTTTTAATCAAGTAATCCGCGTGTGTGGGGTGGGTGGGTGCGGATGTGTGTGCTGATTATCTGGTTTTGGTTTTCCGCAATTCATCTTTATTCTTATCTTATCTGTCTATTGTAATCAATGTGCAAAATATAGTAGGCTATGCTTATAATTATATTCAAAATAATGTTTCTTAATTCTTTCTGTTTTTACATTAACAATACTAGTTATTACCTGCAGTGTGTGGATGTATGTATGAAACGGTGTATATGATATATATATTTTTTTTTTACATTTGTGTCTTCGTAATATTCGTAAAAGCTGTTGTTGACTTTTACAGTTAGGGTCTCCAGGTTGTTTACTTGTCTATGTTGTGATAATGCACCTGACCAAATTTCTCCAGTTGGAGATAATAAAGTTATTCTTATTCTTACTTTAAAAAAAACAAAACAAAAAAAACTGGAGCAGATATGACTTTTTTCTCTCAAATAAACCATCTTTTCACTGAGGGTGAGCAAGCCGAAATTAGTGGGGTGGGTGGGGGATGACGGGAGGGGGGGGGGGGGGGGGGGGGACAAGTACATAGTTTTGTCTGTCCCCAGGACGATTAAAAATCTACCTGGGATTTCTACCCTGAAAATTCAACCACCAACACTCTCCTCATCACCACGTACTATATTATGATTATTATTATTATTATTATTTTCAACAACATATATAGGTATATATATAGGTATCAGTTGTTTCGCTTGTCAGTTTAACGACTTCTCTTTTACGAAGTCCTTTAAGTAATTTCCTGTAACTGTATTTAGAGGGGGTATTTTGTTTTTGTTTTTGTTTTGTTTTTATTCCAAATTTTACCCACATTTTTACCCTCATTTGCCCAGTTTCCCCCCAACCCTCCATCCATTCACATCTCCCCCCCCCTTCTAACCGATAATACTCAAATGTATTCATAAATACTTTAACAAAATGTCTTCAATCACCGATATGTGTGACGGGACATTTAACAAAAATTCCTCCATATATAGGTATAATTATGATCCTAGATAGAGTCTTATGTCATTAAACAAACAAACAAGAAAGAACAGCTTTTCGAATTTCGCTCGTATTCTTTCTTTTTCTTAAAAAAAAGAAAAAGAAAAAAAAAAAGAATTGCGATCGCGGCCACGAATTTTTAAAATGAACAGTGCAACTTATTTTGCGAACACTTGCCATATCAGATATTTTTGAGCGAATCTGAGCGAGCGACCGTCCGTCCATATCATACCTTGGTGAAAAAAAAAGGGGGGGGCGCACCCAGGTCATGACTCCTGGATTTTTATGGCCAACAGTTTTGTTTTGTTAAACCTTATATTGATTGCCTTGCGCTTGTTCAGAATCTATAAATACGACTCACTTTGTTGGGGAAAAAAAATGAGCTGCATAGTTTAAAAAAAGATGAATAGAGGCTAAAAAAAAAAATAAAAAAATCACCAGTAATACACTGATATAGCATTTCTTTAAAAAGAATGTGAAGACATCCGTCACATAATTTATCCGTACTGTCTCAAGAAATGTTTATTTATTTACTTATTTATTTATGTACTTATTAAGATGTTTTACCATAGCGCATATTCTTCTAAGCTCTATGCATTTTTACAATATCATGTCATTGCCAAACATTGTCTGTTGCATGTTTCCATGACACTTTTCATTTCTCTTTTCCTGTCCACTATTGCAGGTAACCCTGTATAACGACCACAGCAGAAAGATGTTGATGAATGAATGTAAGATTTGTGGAATGGATGGGTGAATGATGGGGAATTAAAAAAAAAATGTTGAGAAAGAAAAAAAAAAAAAAAAAAAGACTCCTGGATGCCCTTGTATTGTTGCCACCTTTTTTTTTTTTTTTTCGTTCCTGGTCCTCAGCAGGTTCGAACCCGCGCCTCCATGCACAAGGACAGAGTAACAACAGAAGCAAAACATCAACGATAAGTACGAACAGAAAAAAAAAAACCAAAAAACAACTCAGCAAACAACAAACACCAACGCCAAACAAACACCAAACAAACAAACAATGCCACCAAAAAGAAAAAAAAAGTAAAAAAAAAAGTAAAAAAAAAAAAAGACCCCGCACCCTCCCACCTCCCCCTCCCCCAAAACAAAAGAAAGAAAAGAAGAAAAAAAAAGAAGAAAAAAAAAGAAAGAAAGAAAAGAAAAAAGAAAAAAAAGAAGAAAAAAAAGAAAAAAAAGAAAGAACGAAAATTTAAAACAGTAAGCTTTTAAAGAAATAGTGCCCCTTAACTGTAAAGTTTTGTTTTCTTTTCGATGTGTGTTTTTTGTTTTGTTTTTTTGTTTGTTTTTTGTTTTGTTTTTTCTTTGCTGCTGGTTGTTCGTCAGTTTATTTTTGTTTGCTTGTTTGTTTGTTTGTTTGTTTGTGGCCTGAACAATAACCGAGGAAAAGGGACGCCTCATCAAACACCTCACCCCAAGGAAGGAACAAGTCAAAAAGACCGCGAAATTTACGAGTCTGACACGCAAACAGACGCGCGCGCGCACGTGCGCGGAAACACACGCGCGAGTGCACGTCAAAAATGGAAGTCCTTCCTTCCTTCCTTCCTTCCCTCCTTCCTCCCCCCTCCCTCCCTCCCTCCCACCCTCCCCACTGTCTACCCCACTTCCTTTGAGATAACCACCACATCCAAACACACGTGCACGCTGTTGTTATCATTGTTATTATTATTATTATTTTTATCATCATCATAATTATAATAATAACAAAAACAACAACAATAATATTGATGATGATGATGATGATGACGATAATAATATATAATACTAATATATCATCATCATCATCATCTTCATTATCTATTATCATTGTCAATATTATCGAATTTATTTGCTGTCATTATTATCGTTATTATTACCATTGCTAGCATTATCATCATCGTTATCATTGTGCACGCTATTCTTCTCACTGATCCTGTTTTTCTTCTTGTTCTTATTTGTATATCATCATCATCATCATCATCATCATCATCATCATCATCATCATAATTAGTACTACATTGTCATTATTATTATTGTTGCAAGCTACTGTTGCTGCTATTGATTGCCGTTGGTGTGTTTTTGTGTTGTTGTTTGTTTTGTACATTAATGTTGTGAGGAAACATTACGATTTTGTGACACAGAACGGACACACACACACACACACACACACACACACACACAGAGGGAGACAGACGGACACAGATACATAGAAATACAGAGAGAGAGAGAGAGACAGACAGACAGACAGACAGACAGACACAAACAGACAGACAAAGACAGGCATACAGACAAAGAAACAGAGGCAGAGAGACAGAGAACTACACAGAGAAACAACAGAGAGAGAGACAGACACAAGGACAGACAGAGACAGACAGAGAGAGAGAGGAAGACAGACAGACAGACACAGACAGAGAGAGAGACAGAGAAACAACGGAGAGAGAGAGAGAGAAAGAGAGACAGAGACAGACAGAGACAGAGACAGACAGACAGACAGACAGGGCTAAACATCCAAACGTGCCTACCGCACGCTAACTACACACACACACACACACACACACACACACACACACACACAGACTCAAAAGGCGTCAAGATTTATGAGGGGGTACCGGAGGGTGTTAAGAGGAGAGGGTGAGGAAGGAAGGGAGAGAACTCGAGAGCCATCATCAGGAGCCCTCCACTCCATAGTCTAGTGGCACCACCAATAATAACCAGACCTGCCGCCGCTGAGCGCTGAGCAGTCCTCTCAGCCAGTCCTGTGCTGCGCATGCGCCAGAACGGTCGCTCGGGTTAATGTGAAGTGATGGCCTTAGTACAGAGGTAACGCGTCCGCCTAGGAAGCGAGAGAATCTGAGCGCGCTGGTTCGAACATTCACGGCTCATCCGCAGATATTTTCTCACCCCGCCTCGAGACCTTGAGTGGTGGTCTGGACGCTTAGTCATTAGGATGGGACGATAAACCGAGGTCCCGTGTGCAGCATGCACTTAGCGCACGTAAAAGAACCCACGGTAACGAAAGGGCTGTTCCTGGCAAGATTCTGTAGAAAAGTCCACTTCGATAGGAAAAACAAATAAAACTACAAGCAGGAAAAAATACAAAAAAGAAAAAAAAGAAAAGGGTGGCGCTGTAGTGTAGCGCCGCGCTCTCCCTGGGGAGAGAGAGCAGGCCGAATTTCACACAGAGAAATATGTTGTGATAAAAAAAAAAAAAAAGAAATATAAAATATAAATACAAATACTTTCGTAGCAGAGTTGTGGCGTTATGTTGGTGACACTCCCCTGAAAACGGCGTGCGACTGCCGGCATGGCGGAGAGGAAAAACAACAACAACAACAACAAAAACAAACAAACAACACACAAAAAAACCGAACACCCAAAACAAAAACTACAAAAAAACAAAAACAAAAAAAACCCCAAAAAAACAACAACAAAAAACAAAAAAAACACGGTCATCCACGTATAAATCCACTCGTGTATACGAGTAAACGCGGGAGTCGCAGTTTACGAACGGATAAGAATTCTTGTGAAAATGTTCGGTTTTATATATGTGTGTGGTGTGTGTGTGTGTGTGTGTGTGTGTGTGTGTGTGTGTGTGTGTGTGTGTATGTGCGCGCGCGTGCGTGCGTGCATGCGTGTGCGTGCGCGCGCGTGTGTGTGTGTGTGTGTGTGTGCACGCGCGCGTGTGTGTGTGTGTTTTGGGGTGGGGTGGGGGTGGAAATTTGACGATGTGCAGAAAAAATATACACATAACAAACAAAAATGAAGATAATACACTGACAAATACAAAATAATAACAAATGAATATAACCATCACGAAACAAAATAAAACAATATAAGCAAAACAGATATATAAACGACGGAGCAGAACAAAAGCGCAATATAGTTATTGACACAAACAGGTTTCCACTAATCTTATTCATTTTTTTTTTTTACTTTTCCCTTCTGTCTCAGTGGCATTACTCCCACGCCGCTCATTTCGAGTCACCCCTACCCCACACCCCACCCCACCCCACCCACCCCCACACTCCAACGCACAGCCACACCTACCCGTAGTTCGCCTCAGTATTTTGTATTTGTATTTCTTTTTATCACAACAGATTTCTCTGTGTGAAATTCGGGCTGCTCTCCCCAGGGAGAGCGCGTCGCTATACTACAGCGCCACCCATTTTTTTGGTATTTTTTTTTCCTGCGTGCAGTTTTTATTTGTTTTTCCTATCGAAGTGGATTTTTCTACAGAATTTTGCCAGGAACAACCTTTTTGTTGCCGTGGGTACTTTTACGTGCGCTAAGTGCATGTTGCACACGAGACCTCGGTTTATCGTCTCATCCGAATGACTAGCGTCCAGACCACCACTCAAGGTCTAGTGGAGGGGGAGAAAATATCGGCGGCTGAGCCGTGATTCGAACCAGCGCGCTCAGATTCTCTCTCGCTTCCTAGGCGGACGTGTTACCTCTAGGCCATCACTCCACATTCCCAGCAGCATCGACGACAATCCACACACAGGGCCCTATCGAAGTTCAGGTCGCCAGGGGGTCACTCACTAGAGGAGACCCTGCACTGCCGCAGTGCTGCTGTTGTTGCTGAGTCACTCAATGATGAGCCACCACATTCTTCGCCGGCACATGCCGAACTGGCTTTGAAACTTAAGAAAGTTCAACACGTTCTCATTCCCTATAATTATATTTCTGTAAAAAAAAAAAAGAGAGAGAGAGAGAGAGAGAGAGAGAGAGAGAGAGAGAGAGAGAGAAAAGGAAGAGAAGAAAAAGAACAAGAACAAGAAAAACGAACAAGAAAAAAAAAAGATTCAAATTTCACCTCACGGTGGGGGGCCCCGAGAGAGGGCTGGGCGGGGATGAAGGGGGGGGGATGGGGGGGGGGGGGGGGGGGGGGGGGCGGGGTCATTTCCAACAGGAGTGGAGATGCCTCACGGGCAAAGACACCTGGTTGACCTCAAAGGGAGCACAGCCGCCCACGAACTAAACACTCTGTGTGTGTGTGTTGCTGCTATATTACTTCAACCATCACTCACACACACATACACACACACACACACACACACACACACACACGCGCGCACACACACACACACAGCCGCACGCACGTGTATGACTTGCAGACAACAGCAGTAGCTGACAGAATCCCCCCCTCGCGGAAGGTGACATCTTTATGACGATCTCCCCGTGGGTAGAAATGCCTCACACCAGGGTGTTCCCCATAGAGAGTGTGTGTGTGGGAGCCCCTGGTACACCCCCCAAAAAAAATTGTAGCCATGCGAAAACTTGTCGCCGGCGACAATAATTTTGGGCCCACCTCGTTCGAATCCCCCGAAGAAAAAAAAAATTGTCGCCTGTTGGAAATTAGAATTTTTTTTTAGTCGCCAGTGTCGAGTGATTCTGATCAGTTGCTTTCATCATATATTTATCTGCTCAATGGAATGTCTTTCTGGAGAAAAAAAAAACCCAACAAAAACAAAACAACAACGACGACACTTGCCGCAAAACAACAAACAACCTCCCCCCACCCCACCACCACCAACAAAAATCCCCCCCCAAAAAAAAAACAAACAACAACAACAACAAAAAACAAACAACAAACAACAACAACAAAACAACAACAACAAACCCCAAAACAGCAACAACAACAACAATGTGGAGTGATGGCCTAGAGGTAACGCACCCGCCTAGGAAGCGAGAGAATCTGAGCGCGCTGGTTCCAATCACGACTCAGCCGCCAATATTTTCTTCCTCTCCACTACACCTTGAGTGGTGGTTTGGACGCTTAGTCATAATGTATGAGACGATAAACCGAGGTCCCGTGTGCAGCATGCACTTAGCGCAAGTAAAAGAACCCACGGTAACAAAAGAGTTGTTCCTGGCAAAATTCTGTAGAAAAAAATCCACTCCGATAGGAAAAACAAATAAAACTGCACGCAGGAAAAAAAAAAAAACAGAAAAATAGGTGGCGCTGTAGTGTAGCGACGCGCTCTCCCTGGGGAGAGCAGCCCGAATTCCACACAGAGAAATTTGTTGTGATAAAAAGAAATACAAATACAGCAGCAACAACAACAACAACAAAAATTGCCGCCTTTTGCGTGAAACTTTGGACGGACATTTGACACATCAAGTTCAATGTCAAAGGACAACAGCTGGAAACACCGAAGCAGGTTTTAAATTCAAATACCTTGGCGTCATCGTCAGTGAAGAAGCTATGAATTAAATAGTCCAGTTGGTTGTTTATTGTAGGTCCCCACACGAACCTCTTTTCAAATAATAATCTACAGAAGTAGTGCATACAATATTTGATTATTGATATTTTTTTTTTGGTCCAAAAATCCTGCTTCCCCCGTCCCGCCTCTCACACACACCCTTCCAATATTATGTTTTTTCTTTCTCCAGTCACAGACACTCACCCTCTCCATTTAAGATTTTGTACTCTATCTTTTCCACATTCTGTTCTCTCTCTCTCTCTCTCTCTCTCTTTGTCAGTCTGTCTGTCTCTCTCTTCCTTTTTTAAACCCCTCCTCCTTGCCCCCCCCGTCCCCCATCCACCTCTCCCCCTCCACCTCAACCGCCCCCCTTTTTCATTCGAATACACAGTAATGTCGATTTCTAATTAATAACAACAATTATCATTATGATAGAAATGATGATGATCCAAATGATGATAATATCATTTATTTTCAGTCTAATATCATCATCTTTGATGAACAGACCATAAATAAATAAACGAAACGAAAATCAGTGAAGAAGAGTCCACGACCGAAACACTGGCAAGAGCTGACGCAAGACTGCAACGGTACTGGGGCAAGACTGAAGACTTCCGTGCTGAGTCCTGTCAATGTCGTCAGTGTCGGCAGATTCATGGGGGGCTGTTGTTTTGAGGGGCGTGGTGGCGGTCTCCACTCTGGGAGGGACGCTCATTTAGTCTGGCTCCGCGACTAAGCCATTATTGTCGTTAGTAGGAGGCTTAGTAGGTGGTGTCCTAAGTACGTTAAAACAGAACAAGCACCAATGAACACCACCGACGTGACTCAGCAGCAGTGCAGGGTCTCCTCTGGTGTGTGGCCTCCTGGCGACCTAACATCGATGGTTCCCTGTGGACTGCCGACGGCTGGTACTGCGACGAACGAACCCGGGTGTGGCCGTGTATGGGGGGATCTAAATGAGCGGCGTGGGGAGTAATGCCACTGAAACGGTGCAGATGATGGGGCAGAAAAAAAAAGACTGAAGTCCACATGCAGAGACATAGAACATCAGTCTCAGAGCAGAGCAAAAGCGGAAGCTCCTGCATGCGCTAGTTCCAGTTCTCTCCGTTTTCTCGTGTGCGTGCGAGTCCAGGAGCCAGTTGCATTGCTCGGATGGATGGAAGAGCCTCCTAGTATGGTCGTAACCCCGCTACAAACTAGTGTGTAGTATGGAACTGACCAATGGCGTAGGCATTTTAGTCACGTGTACCTGAACCTGAACTCTTACAGCAGAGCGTCAGAGAAAAAAGGATACAGACAGTGGAAATGGGATGCTTCAAGAGACGCTCTCACTGTTGATGTCACTGGCAAGAAACTCGGGGAACAAAGGTAGATAAAAAGGAATTTCAAAAAAGAAAGAAAGAAAGATAAAAGGATAATATATACTTTTTTTTTTTTTTAAATCGCTGGGCGACAAATTTCGTTTCTGGCGACAAGATTTGGTAACGAGGTCTGCACAAACAACAACAACAACAACCGCCGCAAAGCAACAGCAACAACACAAAAACAACCCCCCAACCCCCCCCCCCAAAAAAAAAAAGTCGCCGGCGACACATTTTGGCAGGGGGACTATTCGGGTGTGTGGTCGTTCCAGTCTCTTTCCGTGGGGTTATGGCTTGGCGTGAAGAGAAACTGCTTCCCTGGCATGTAAAAGGGTGGGGCGCGCACCGTCTCTCTCGGCTTGTACGCGCTCTTTGTGCTGATAGCATGATGTGCTTATGCTGGCGTGGGGGTGGGGGTGGGGGTGGAGGTGGGGGTGTGTTGGTGGGGGTAGAGGGGTGGGGGGAGGGGTGCGTGTTGGTGGCATTTTTTTTCTGTCCTTTTCCCGTTTGGGGGGGGGGGGTGTTTTTGTTTTTTGTGTGTGTAAAGTTTAGGTTTCTTCTCCTTCTGCGATATTTAAACTAAACCTGCCGTTTTAGCTTTGGGATGAAGTAGTGGCGGGGCTAGGTTTAGCATTCGCCCCCCCCCCCCCCCCCCCCCCTTTTTTTTTTAAATTCTATTTTTTTGGTTGTTGTTTTTGTATTGTTCAGGTCTAATGAGGAGTGTAAATTTGTGTTGACATTTTTTTTAACGATGTTGTTACAAAACACACACAGACATACACTCACACAGACACAGACACACAGACGCACACACACACACACACACACACACACACACACACACACACACACAGGCATATATACACAGACACCCACACACACACCCACACACCCACACCCACACACGAACGCACACAGCTAATTTCCACAACATTTAACCACAGGTCTTTTTACACGTGACTGAAATGACTTCTGAAGAACCAACAACAAAAACTGTAAATGACACAGGAATCTGGTGAAGGCATAAAGTTACGAATCTCACACCAGCACAACACTTTCTGGAACCCATTCTTCTTCTTCTGCGTTCGTGGGCTGCAACTCCCACGTTCACTCGTATGTACACGAGTGGGCTTTTACGTGTATGACCGTTTTTACTCCGCCATGTAGGCAGC
>NC_134901.1:38816755-38871755 GCF_041734735.1 Babylonia areolata | reverse complement strand
GTTTGCAAAAGTGGAGGATTATTTAGAAACAAGGTTCACGAGTGGCTCCGCATTTTTGCTAGCATTATTTTACTTATTGACGTCAGAATTCTATATCTCTCTCTAAATAAAAAAAACAAGAAAAAAAAAGTTCTATTAGTTTCTTTGGAAAAAAAACGTAGAGATACGTGAATTTCAGACTGACAAATACTTTAAATGTTAGATTATATAAAAAAAAAAAAAAAAAAAGAAAAAAAGCAGTTCTCGGCGTTTTTAGATTTACCTGTCAGTAAATGACTGAAAACAACCACTACAACAACAACAAAATGGTCAGACAATATTACATGGCAGAAATAACAGGAAAACCGCTCGCAGAGATCAGCCACAACCGACAGACATGGAGGAAGAAGAAGGAAGGAAGGAAGGAAGGAAGGACGGAAGGAAGGAGGAGGAGGAGGAGGAGGAGGAGGAGAAGAAGAAGAAGAAGAAGAAGAAGAAGAGAGGAGGAGGAGGAGGAGGAGGAGGAGAAGAAGAAGAAGAAGAAGAAGAAGAAGAAGAAGAAGAAGAAGAAGAAGAAGAAGAAGAAGGAGGAGGAGGAGGAGGAGGAAGAGGAGGAGGAGGAGGAGAATGAAGTTGGACTGATTCCTGGTCACTCAAGCAGTTGGAGGAGGACGAAGAGGAGGAGGAGGAGGAGGAGAAGAAGAAGAGGAGGAAGAGTGAGGTTGGACTGATTCCTGGTCACTCATCTTCTTCCAGGAGATACATCTCTAATGCATGGATGCGGTCTCAAAATCTGTGGCCAGTTTCCACCTCTTCCCCCTCTTCCTCCACCCCCTACTTCCACTCCATCACAACCCCCACCCCCCACTTTCATCCCCCCCTTTCCCCCTAACCCCCCCCCCCTCCCATTTCCGTTCTCTATTAGTGCCGTTACTCTCACACACTCAGACCTGTCCTCCCTCCCTCCTCTTCCTCCTGGTTCCCCCTCCCCCATGGTGACCGCCGTGTCTAAGACGGGTGTGAAGGAGACAATACATCATCAGCCCACAGGGAACCGGGTCCACAGACGACAGGTCCATCCAATTGAGGGAAGACTTCCAGCCCCGTCCCCCCTCCCCTCCACACCCCACCCCGTCCCCCTTCCTCCTCCAACCCCACCACCCCCACCCCCCTATATCCCCCCCCCCCCCCCCCCCAAGCTGTTTTGCCTTTCCGGTGGTTTTTTCAGCAGCGATGCTTATTCTTGTTCATCATACATCCCTCCGGCCCCCACCCCCCCACGCTCCCCCCGCCCCCGTCCCTGACTTTTTCTTTTAGAGCAGATGTGGTGTAGCGTATATCGATCAGTCCTCACGCTTTTGTTAAGTCCCCAGCCCCCCCACCACCCCCACCCCTCTCCCCCCCTTTAAAAAAAGAAAGAAAAAAAGTTAAAGTTAAAAGTCCATATACACAACACCACGTCTGGTAAGCAGATGACGATGCGGTGTAGCGTATATGGAGCTGTACGACAACCCCAAGTGAACACGTGGACTCTGAATCACAGGTATGGCCGGCCAAGCTCGTGCGGGTGGCGGGGGGAGGGGGTGTTAGGGAGGGAGGGGGGGGGGAAGCTACCCCCACATTCCCCGGCAGAACAGACAAGTCACCACTATATGCGAGGGAACATTAATTAAGCCCCTTGAGTGCCCCGGGGCGGAAATTTCCTGACCACTTCCGGTGCGCAATAATGTGCCCTCCCCCTGGACGGCAATATCCGTCCACGTCGTTGCTTTCAACATTTTTTTTTTTTGGTTTTTATTCAAAGAAACAACACAGCACAAGCTACATAAACACAAAAAAGCATGCAAAGGGTATCAAGCATGGCCCCCCTACCCAAGAAGGAACAAAGCAAGCACTAGACCTCTGCGGATGCCAAAGTCATTGTAAGGATTTTTCCTGTCACAGAAATCATTAAATCCATGTGGAATTGCGACAATTAGACGATGTGTTCATTTTCCTTTTTAAGAAAAGTGTAGGTACAGGTTATGTATACTTTCTTTCATTAGTTTCCTTGCTAGAAACAAAAAAACCCCAAAAAACAACAAAAAAAAGAGAAAAAAATCACTCTCCGTGACCAAAAATCCCTTGGCAGTTGTCACTGAGCACAAAGCAGGCTTGGCATTTTGTAAAGAATTCCTCACGTTCAGATTCTGTCCTACCCTGCGACACCCTGAAGCCTATCATAGACCAGTCACCAACCCTACATTATTTAGAACTGATGCCAAAGATGGTAAGAACTCAGCTGGAAAAGCGCCGAGTCAGCCAAAGAAATGGGATCACGACATATCATGATCCTGAGTGTTTTTTTCGAATTCCAGCAAAGAAAAACGTAAGACTCAGAAGTGTCGCCTTGTGTCATACCTTTGCCACTTCCTGTCTTATTCCATCCTCTAAAAGTTTTAGCGAGAAACGAGTAAAAACAGAAAGAATGCACCTCTGTTGCCTCACATAAAACGTCAAAAAGTGTGTGTGTGGTGTGTGTGTGTGTGTGTGTGTGTGTGTGTGTGATCATTGGCATGTGTGTATACGTGCGTGTGTGTCAGCCTGTGTGTGTGTGTGTGTGTGTGTGTGTGTGTGTGTGTGTGTGTGTGTGTGTGTGTTTCCAGTCTTGCCAGCTACTTAACTCGATGATTAACGTCACAAACGCTTCAAACGCGAATGATACACAAGCAACACCTACAGGAAACAACAACAACATAAATCCTCACGTCACTTCCACCACCACCACCCCCAACACCCACCCACCCCACCCACCCCGAATCCCTAACTCACCCACGCCAACCCCTCACCCCCACACACACTCCTCCAACGATTCGTGTCAGAGCGAATCAAGACTAAACGAACGAACGAACCAACTTCCATTCTCTTCCCCGCCGCTTTACCTCAGCGGAGCCTCCCTTCCCCTCCTTCCACTCTCTCTCCCCCGAGCGATGAAGGAGATAGCCAATCACTCAGCTCGCCCGGAGATTGCCGAAGACAGCCGAACACCCAAAGGAAGCTGTCAAGCTTGTTACGCCCCCTACTGGTTGGGAAGTGGCGCTTTCTGCCCGGACTCGCGTAGTACAGGGGGAGGGGGGGGGGGGTGCACAGGGTATAGGAAAGGCTTTCTAGCTCCCCCCCCCCCCCCCCCACCCCACCACCACCCCTTGTGCGCGCGCTGATAACCGAACGTGCGGCGGGGCCTTGATGTAATGGGCGATGATAATTTGTCGTAAACTGGCTATCACTCGGGGAGCTGCGCGGGCTTTTCTTGTTTACGCTCCAGCGGTTTATTTACGCGTTCCTGGCAGTTCAAAGGGGGACGTCTCGCTGTGCTCGGTGCGGCTACAGTGTGTGTGCCCGGGTCCTCCTAGACCATATAATACACAGGGGAGTGTGTGTGTGTGTGTGTGTGTGTGTGTGTGTGTGTGAGGGGGGAGGAAGGGGGGATAGGAGGAGGGAGGGGCCTATCGGTTGCACATGTGTACCATTATTGGTGTACAGTTGTCAAAAGGAGTTGATATGAGTGCAGACAGCGAGGATGATGGTGGTTCTTCAGGGGATTTTCCGACGCGAGAGCGTACGGGGAGAACGTGTGTCGTGTGTGTGTGTGTCGTGTGTGTGTGTGTGTGTGTGTGTGCGCGCGTGCGTGCACGTGTGTGTGTGTGTGTGTGTGTGTGTGTGTGTGTGCGCGCGCGCGTGTGCGTGTGAGTGGCGCATGAGCGCAACGCTGTCTGTTCCAAAGAACACTGACATGGCCAGAGTCATCATCGCTGCTCAAATACCTCCTTCTCCTCCTGCTTCACAACACCCTTGTTTATTAACAAACAACAAAATAAAGTGCACTGTATATGAATGAAGCTCACAAGATTACGTCTCAACGCTAGTTAATGCCATGGTTCTCTTTTGGCTGTACTTTTTATTTATTTATTTATTTATTATTATTACTTCTACTACTACTACTTTATTATTATTATTATTATTATTATTATTATTATTTATCTATTTTCTTTTTCTTTTTCATTTATATTTTTATACATACTATTATTTTTTTTTTTTTTAATGTATTTATCTATTATTTATTCACCCTTTTTTTTTTTCCTTTTCTTTTTTTTCTTTTCTCAAGGCCGAACTAAGCGCGTTGGGTTACGCTGCTGGCCAGGCATCTGCTTGGCAGATGCGGTGTAGCGTATATGGATTTGTCCGAACACAGTGACGCCTCCTTGAGCTAAAAAAAAACTGAAAACTGAAACTGAAACTGGCTAGAACCCCCAACCCCAAACAACATCACAGAAAAAATTGGTTCCAAAGTGAGCAGTGCCGGTTTATCATGCACATCCCAGCAGAAGGCAGGCGCTATTATGACGCTCGTTGCTGGGAGGAGGTACTTGGTTAAGTCTCGATTCGCTCTGACAAGAATGGGGCGGGGTGGGAGTGGTGGGGGTGGGGGAGAGAGAGAGAGGATGTGGGTGGGTGGGTGGGGAAGGAGGGGTGAGGGGAGGAGGAGGGGGGTGGTGGTGGTGACGTGAGGATTTATGTTGCTGTTGTTGTTTCTGTAGGTGTGGTGTTCGCTTGTATATCAATTGAGTTTTGAAGCGTTTTGTGAACGTTCATCATCGAGTTAAGTGTCTGGCAAAGAACTGGAAACACACACAAACATGAACGTACCGAAAAACCCAACTTATTTCCCTGTGTGGGCGCGGCAACCGGTTTTAGTTGGTTTTATTTCTACCGCCGGCGCACGCTTCACACACACCGCACGCACGCACACACACACACACACACACACACATACGCACGCACACATACACACACACACACACACGTTCGCTCTTTTGGACTGGACCCGAGTAAAGTTGCACAAACCTCTTTCGCTGTGTGTGTGTGTGTGTGTGTGTGTGTGTGTGTGTGTGTAAGGAGGGGGTGGTGTCCACTGTACAACAGACAAAGGTACGCACAGAAAACAAGAAATACTGGTGTTTAAAACAACAACAACACACACACACACACAGTGAAACACTTTTTCTTCTTACAAGTGGAGTGATGGCCCAGAGGTAACGCGTCCGCCAAGGAAGCGAGAGAATCTGAGCGCGCTGGTTCGAATCAGGGCTCAGCCGCCGATATCCCCCCCCCCCCTCCACTACTGAGACCTTGAGTGGTGGTCTGGACGCTAGTCATTCGGTTGAGACGATAAACCGAGGTCCCGTGCGCAGCATGCACTTAGCGCACGTAAAAGAAGCCACGGCAACAAAAGGGTTGTTCCTGGAGAAATTCTGTAGAAGAATCCACTTCGATAGGAAAAAACAAACAAACAAACAAAAAACAAACAAACAAACAAACAAAAACTGCACGCAGGAAAGATACAACAAAAAAGAGTGGCGCTGTAATATAACGACGCGCTCTCCCTGGAGGGAGAGAAGCCCGAATTTCAACACAGAGAAATCTGTTGTGACAAAAAGAGAAATACAATACAATACAATAATGATAATGGATACTTATATAGCACACTATCCAGAAATCTGCTCTAGGTGCTTTACAAAAACGCTTTGTTAACATAAAACATTACATCTATGTTACATACACACACCAAAATATGACTACACACACACACACACACACTGCGTACATACATTTTAACAATACATGTGTATCTAACAGCTACCCTAACACATACGCACACACAGGCAGGCACAAACTTACATAAACGCACGCGCACACAATACACATTCATATACATGCATGTAGTTAGCACAGTCAAGCACAGCTAACGCAAAGGAAGTGGACCTGCCACAATTGAACTTACTGCTGAGGGAAAAAGGTGAGTTTTGAGACGAGATTTAAAAGATGCGAGGGAATCAGAATGTCGGAGATTATCAGGGAGCTTGTACAATACAATACAATACAATACAAACCAAAACTGAGAAAGAACAGACAACAAGCTCACAGTACAGAGGAGAGAGAGGAGGTGTCAGCTTCTCTGACACTACTACTTCTATTCTCTCTATCCAGCCCACCCACACCCCCACCCCCACCCCTCCCACCATTCACCACCACCATCACCCACCACATTGACTATGACTCTTCCAGACTCCCTTCAGCCCCCAGTACTACAGCTGAATGGTACTGATGACGGGCAGTTGACAGCATCTCGCGGGTCTTTGTTTACGCTCAGTGGACCCTGAAGAGACCCAGAGTAGAGAGAGGAGTAGAAGAAGGCGGAGGAGGAGAGGGTAGAGGTGTAGAAGGTGGAGGCAGAGGAGGAGGAGGGGGAGGAGGAAGAGAGAAGGCAGCCCCTATACCGTCACCCCCTTCCCCCCATCCCCCCCACCCACAAAAAAGCATGACTGCTAAACTCATTATAAGTTGACGGCTCAGCTCCTACTATCGTTAAAAAAAAAAACCCAACAACAAAAAAAACAACAAGGTCACGGGGAGTTGCCGCAGAGAAATTTCAAAATAGCCCCCCCACCAACACACATTCTACTCCTGCCTGTGTGTGTGTGTTCCCGTGCTCCTGGGTGTGACAAATAACCGGCACCCCCCCCCCTCCCTCCCCCCCACACCCCCCTCCTGCTCCCCATGGCACCCAACCCCTCAAACTCCCCTCACCCCTAACCCCTACCCCCCAACGAGTCGTTTAGGAAGCGATCCCAGCTGACGAGAAGGTCGAGATAAGCCAGGAGTGAAGATGTATTTGAAAAAAAAACCCCCAAAAAAACCCCCCCCAAAACAAACAAAGGACAACAAACATCCATAGAACAGACAACAGCGGCAAGTGAACCAGTTGGTCATAAACCACATTGTCCGGAAAGCTGTAAATTATCCTGCAGTTTTTTTGTTTGTTTTTTTTTTACGTGTTTTTTTTTCTCCTCCTCCTTCTTCTGTCAAATGCGGTTGGTTTTACGAAACACCGCCAAAATACACGAGTCTACATACATCAAAAGAAACTCATGCGTGTGTGTATGTGTGTATTCTTATTCGACTTGATAAGTGCATCCCTTCACCCCCCCCCCCTCCCTCTGATAAAAAAAATAAAGAAAAGAAATGAAAAAACAAAACAAAACAAACAAAAAAAAAACCCCAAAAAGCATGGGACTGATTGTTTTGTCTCGGTTTAGTTCTGATACATTGTCGAAAGGCTTATTCGTGTGACCGTGTATTGCTGTGCACTTTATACTGCACTGCACGATACAGCCCAACACGACATGTGCAGAACTGTGCTGTGCTGCAATGTATTGTGTTGTATTTCACTGTACTGTAACATTTTCCCTTACTTTTTATGTGAACAACTCTGCAAGTCACTGAAAGGTTCGTTACCTTTGTGTGATGACGATTGTGAACAGTGGATGTTCATTTTACCTTTTGGAGAGAGAAAAAAACAACAACAAACCATCCTTACGATTTTAATAGTATCAGTATCAGTAGCTCAAGGAGGCGTCACTGCGTTCGGACAAATCCATATACGCTACACCACATCTGCCAAGCAGATGCCTGACCAGCAGCGTAACCCAACGCGCTTAGTCAGGCCTTGGAAAAAAAAAAATATATATATATATGCAGAATCTCATAGCTAGCTCCCTTTCATACCTTTCTCTGTGAGAGGGTGAGGAAGGTTCTGTCAACCATACACATTTGACAAACAGTATCAATAAAATGAACGATTTACATTACACATTATGGCATAAGGTGGGAAAGGCAATGTTTTTTGAAGGTGGTTGGGCAATGGTGTTGTTTAATTGTTTCTGGGAGTGAGTTCCATCGGGTGGCGCCTGAGTAAACCAGACTGGATTTGAACAATTCTTGGAATTGGGAAAATAAAAAAAAAGGAAATAAAAAGGACTTTGGGGGGATTCCTTGATGAATTTACAAAAAAAATTGTATATTAATGTTGGTGGTGCATTACCTGTCATAATATTTTGCATCAGTTTCAGTTTCAGTTTCAGTAGCTCAAGGAGGCGTCACTGCGTTCGGACAAAACCATATACGCTACACCACATCTGCCAAGCAGATGCCTGACCAGCAGCGTAACCCAACGCGCTTAGTCAGGCCTTGAGAAAAAAACAAACAAAAAAACCCAAACAAAAACAACAAAACAAAACAAAAAAAACAAAACAAAAAGAACAAAAAAAAAAAAAACCCAAAAAAACGGGGGAATAAATAATAGATAAGCTTGCATAAATAAATAAATAAATAAATAATTATAATACAGAAAAAGGTAGTAGTTATAATATTAGTAATACTAATAAAATGATAATAATAAAACATAAATAAATAAATAAGACAACAATGGTGATAAATAAGCGAATAAATGTAAAATATGAAGACACACATTCACACATACACCCACACATGCATAATAGAAATGCACCAAACATGCAGTTTCACATATATGAAAGCATACGATTTTAATAGCAATACTGAACTGTCAACGAAAGAAAAAAACAAAAAAATCATTCTCTCACTACAATGTGAACAATTTCTTGTTGCGATTGTGTGTGGACTGTCAGCTTCTAGAAGAGTACATCTAAATCGTTACCGTTACACAAGCAACAAACGCTCAACAGTCTTTATTTTATTTTATTTTTATTTTTTCTCAAGGCCTGACAAAGCGCGTTGGGTTACGCTGCTGGTCAGGCATCTGCTTGGCAGATGTGGTGTAGCGTATATGGATTTGTCCGAACGCAGTGACGCCTCCTTGAGCTACTGAAACTGAAACTGTACTGTAGTGCACTGCACTGTATTGTATTGTATTGTATTGTATTGCACTGTATCGTGCTGTACTGTATGTACTGCACTGTATCGCACTCTGCTGTACTGCACATAATCAGCTTCGGATCCACTCTGTTTACGCATACCCAGATTCAAACACTCTCGACTGTTGGCCGCCGTTCTTTCTCTGTCTCTGGACCTTGCAATTGGAATGAACTTCCTCTTTCGCTTCGTCAAGTCTCCACACTCGGCTCTTTCAAGTCTGGCCTTAAAACCCACCTCTTCCCAAAATAGCTTCCCTTCCCTGCCTCTTTCTTGTCTTTAGTGTCTCCAGTTTTTAGAGTTATGTGTGCGTGAGAATGACTGGTGCGAAAGCGCTTAGATATGTCTATGCACAAGATTCAGCGCTATATAAGTACCATTATTATTATTATTATTGTATTCTACTGTATTGTACAGCAATGTACTCGACTGCGCTTCACTGTACTGAACGGAATGCACTGCACTGTGCCGTACTGTGCAGCACTGTATTGCACTTTATTATATTGCACTGTGCTGTATTGTACTGTACTGCATTGCACTGTGCTGCCCTTTGTCTTGTGTTCTAGTGTACTACACCGCACTGGAGTTGACAGCACTGCAAGACGGGCGCAATAGCCGAGTGGTTAAAGCGTTGGACTTTCAACCCGAGGGTCCCGGGTTCGAATCACGGTGACGGCGCCTGGTGGGTAAAGGGTGGAGATTTTTACGATCTCCCAGGTCAACATATGTGCAGACCTGCTAGTGCCTGAACCCCCTTCGTGTGTATATGCAAGCAGAAGATCAAATACGCACGTTAAAGATCCTGTAATCCATGTCAGCGTTCGGCGGGTTATGGAAACAAGAACATACCCAGCATGCACACCCCCGAAAACGGAGTATGGCTGCCTACATGGCGGGGTAAAAACGGTCATACACGTAAAAGCCCACTCGTGTGCATACGAGTGAACGCAGAAGAAGAAGACAGCACTGCAAAGAAAAAAAAATCGTACTGCAATGTATTTTATCGTATTACTGCGCTCTGTTGCACTGTTTTGATTTATATAATATGTTGTACTCTACCCTACTGCACTGCACTGCACTGCACAGCAATACTGTATCGTGTACTGCACTGTACCCCACTTTATTGTACTGTGCTGTGTTGCCAAAACGCCCCCACCATCAACGCTGCCTGTGTGTGTGTGTTCCAGGGTGTGACAATTAACCATCTCCTCACCCCTAATCCCCCCCCCCTCCCACCATCCCTACACACACACACACACCTACGAGTCGTTTAGGAAGCTATCCCAGCCGACGAGTAGGTCGAGATAAGCCAGGAGTGAAGATGTATTTGAAAACGAAGGACAGCAAACATCCAGAGGACAGACAACAGTGGCAAGTGAACCAGGTGGTTATAAACCACGTTGTACGGAAAGCTGTAAATCATCAGGAAGGGTTTTTTTTGTTTCTTTTCGTCCCACGCCCCGCCTTTTTCCTTCAAGTATGGCTGTTTTTTTTTAGTTTTTTTTAAAATTTATTTATTTAATTTTTTCTTTTTACGAAACTAGCCAAAATACATCTGTCAAAATGAGCTCACGCATGTGTGTGTGTGTGTGTGTGTGTGTGTGTGTGTTCTAACTTGACAAATCACCCCCTCCCTCTCCCCCCTCCTGCCCCAATGAAAAAGGAGGAAAAAATAATACAAAGAAAAGCATGGGACTGATTTAGTTTTGTATGTATGTCTTGTTTTAGCACTCAGTCATTGTCTGATGGCTTGTTCGTGTGACGTGTCTTCCGCTTCAAAATCGATCGGCTCTGTATTTTCTTCTTCTTCTTCTTCTTCTTCTTTTTATTATTATTATTATTACTACTACTACCATTAATAATAATAATATAGTAGAAGAAGAACAAGAATAAGAACAAAAAGAAGAGGAGGTGGAGGAGGTAGAAGTGGAAACAACAACAACGACAACAACAAAAACAACAACGACGACGACAACGACAACGACGACAACAACAACGACAACAACAACAACAACAAAAAGAAGAGGAGGAGGAGGTAGAAGTGGAAACAACAACAACAACGACGACGACGACAACAACAACAACAACAACAACAACGACAAAAACAACAACAACAACAACGACAACAACAACAACGACAACAACAAGAATAAAAACAAAAAGAGGAGGAGGAGGTAGAAGTGGAAACAACAACAACGACAACGACAACAACAACAATAAGAACAAAAAGGAGGAGGAGGAAGAGGAGGAGGAGGAGGAGCAGATGAAGAATGGATCTTGTGCTTGTCCTTGCTATGATAAGCCCAGTATTCTAGACTATTGCATTTGGGGGTATGTGAAAAAAAAAAATCCATAATAACAACAATGCATCAGTACAGCCATTTTAACACTGAGGAAGAGACAAAGAGAGAGACAGAGAGAAAGAGTGAGACTCAGAGAGACTGACACAGAGACAGAGACAGACAGAGAGAGAGAGAGAGAGGGGTGTGAAAGCAGTGGGTTGGGGGGTGGGGGTAGGGATCAACCAGTCAGGCTTGAAACAGAAGTTGACAAAACAAGTCGTACGTTTTACAACCACGAAGAAGCCTTACGCAAACCAGCTTTATTCTCCGCCCATCCCCGACCCCCCACTCCTCCTCCACCTCCACTCACCCACCGACCCACCCACCATCACCCCCCCCCCCCCCCCCCCATCCATCGCCCCCACTCCCTACCCTATCACCTTTTCTTTCTTTACTTTCTTTCTTTCTCTCTCTTTCTCTCCCTCTCAACATCCGCTCTAAAACCTCCAACAATTGCTGAAATCCCAACCTCTCTTCCCACCACCAACACACCCCACCCACCACCCCTCCTCACACACCACCCACGCACCATTTCCTATCTCTCCCCCACCCCCAGCACCCTCTCCCTACCACTCCATCCCCCCCTGTTTGAAAGTTGGGGGTTGGGGGGTGGAGGGGGGGGGTTAGAAAAAAGAGGGAGAAGATTCCCTCACTCCCTACCCCTCTCTCTCCCTCTCCCTCCCTATCCCTCTCCCCCCCCCTCCCCCCGCCTCACCCTCTTCTAAACCCGACCCCGCCAAAGAGCAAAAAGCATGGCAGCCATTTGTTTTTTGGCGAAGAGCCTTCCCCCTCCCTCTACTGGCTGTGGAAACGTTTAGCGGCAGGCACCTACTCCGGGCGAGAATTTTGACAGCGAATTCCTCGAGTAATGGACATGTCAATCCAGCCGCTGGCCCATTGACAAATTGGGCCGCCACCACCACCACCACCTCCACCACTACCACCCCCCACTCCCCCTGCCAGCCGCTCTCCTCCCCCCCCCCCTACCCCTAGCCACCCGCATCCTCAACCCCCCCCTCCCCCCTCCCAGCCCCTCCCCCCCCCCCGCACCCCCTTCCCCCCAACTCTCGTAGTTCTTACAACTCGCTCCTACCATACCTAGCCCCCCTGAACCAATGAGCAAAGGGAAGGAGGCTAAACAGGCAAGGCAAAGACAGCACAGCAAGCTAAAAACACACCTTGATCCGCACTTTTCTGCGCACGTGTGTGTGTGTGTGTGTGGGGGGGGGGGGGGGGGTCCCCCTCTTGGTACTAGGAATTAGTAGCAGTTAGTGCACGTGGTGGTGGAAGAAGAGTTGCGTGCGTGTGTAAGATTTTAATAAGGGGTGGGGTGCAGCAGGAGGTGTGTTGGTGTGTGTGTGTGTGTGGGGTGGGGGGGGGGGGGGGGGGGTAGAGGGGAGGTGAATGGGAGTGGGTTGGACTGGTTGGTGTGGGGTGGATGAAGCGTTACGTATTATTGGAGGAAGGTTTGGATGGGATGTGGATCTGGAGAGAGAGAGAGAGAGACAGAGAGAGAGAGAGAGAGAGAGAGAGAGAGAGAGAGAGCATACAAGCATGTTTGTAAAAGGACAACGCTAATGGTACCATCTTTCTTTTTTTCTTTTCTTTTCTTTTTTCTTTCTTCAGTGCGCCAAGTGCGTGGTACTGCACATAGGTCCTTGGTTGGGGTTCGAACCCAGATCTTCACGGACACTGTACTGGCATACAAGCATCCTAACCATTCTGCCACCTTCCTCCGTCAACAGCAACAAACAAAACAAAACAAGAGAGGCAAGGCCTTCAAGACTCACTTGTGGCAAATTAAGTCCCCTAGCATTAATTACAGAGTAATTTCCCTTTTTTTTTTTCTTTCTTTTTTTTTTTACTATTCTGCACCAAAACGTTTGCAAAATAAATAAAACTTCCGTGCTTAGCAAAAGAAGTTCCTGTTTGAACCAAAAAAAATGATAATAATGACTGCTCTTGTTGTTGGGTCAGAATATCAGATCAAAGTGCCAAGTTTAGAGAATACAAAAAAATATAAATATAACAGTAAATGCACTTTGCGTATAATTGGGCTTCATTTTTTTGTGCCCATCCCAGAGGTGCAATATTGTTTTAAACAAGATGAATGGAAAGAAGTGAATTTCTCCTATTTTTATGCCTAATTTGGTGTCAACTGACAAAGTAGTTGCAGAGAAAATGTCAATGTTAAAGTTTACCACGGACACACACACACACACACACACACAGAGACAACCGAACACCGGGTTAAAACATAGACTCACTTTGTTTACACAAGTGAGTCAAAAACAAACCAAACTAAACCGCTTGATGGAGTCTCCCGGCGGTCCGACAGATGAGAAGGCAGGCAGGCAGGCTTATCTGTCGGTGTGTGTCCTCATATGAGAGAAGAGGCCGATTCTGGATGTGCAGCACTTCCCACAGGTGTTGCAAGGGAAAAACATCTCCAGAAGTTGAGCCCTGCTTCCTTCGCTCACGCTTCTCCTTAATGGCCAGCGTTCTCTTGTTTTCAAACGTCTTTATGCCACTAGAACACAGCATCCTCCAGCGACAGCGGTCAAGGGCATCTAAACAAAACTAAACCACTGACGTGTTAACTCACTCAGTACGGCCAGTCCTCTCTTCTCCTCTACACAGACCCCTCGGATGTCCAGTGGGTGTCTGAATGACCCAACCTTTAGCTTCCGTCGTCAGAATTGTGGTATTGAATTTTGTCAACATTCACCTCTTCAGTATAAGAGCCATCCGCTTTCAATATTTTGATGATGGTAATTGGGGTGAAACGCTGTTAACGTCGTCTCTTTCGCCGTTCGTATGGAAAGGGTTTTTATTAACAGTGACACTGAAACAATCAGTTTCTTTCTCTGAGAATGTTCAACAGGTCGAGGAGGGAGGTGGGGGGGGGGGGGGGGGGGGGGGCCGGGTGGTGGTGGTGGTGGCACAATGGTTAAGACGCACATCTGCCAATCAGTACAGTGTCTGCGAGGTGTCTGAGTTCGATTCCCGTTCTTGCCCTTTCTCCCAAGTTTGACGAAGCGTCCTGTCAATCGGATGAGACGATAAACCGAAGTCCCGTGTTACAGCACGCACTTGGCACACACACATAATAATAATAATAATGGATACTTATATAGCACAATATCCAGATATCTGCTCTAGGTGCTTTACAAAAACGCTTTTGTTAACATAAAACATTACATCAATGTTACATACACACACCAAAATGTGACGATACACACACACACACACACACACACACAATGCATAATACATTTTAACATACATGTGTATCTAACAGCTAACCCTAACACATACGCGCACATAGGCAGGCACAAATTTATATAAACACATGCACACTATACACATTCATATACATGCATGTAGTTATGTACACATACATATGTATACACACATAGTCAAGCACAGCTAACGCAAAGGAAGTGGGCCTGCCACAATCGAACTTATTGCTGAGGGAAAAAGTGAGTTTTGAGACGAGATTTAAAAGATGCGAGGGAATCAGAATGACGAACAGACTGAAAAACCACTGACTGAAAAACTCCCGGGAGTTCTGGCTATTACTGCTGGGTCTTTTTTTTCAATTCCACACACACACACACACACACACACACAATACCCAACCCATTGCCAACAACTATAATAACAGAAGATCAATGACACCAACCATCTACCTGAAGATCTAGTCATCAACCCCATCCACAATGTAATATGCGGCTTCTGTTCAAACGTACGTGTGTGTGTGTGTGTGTGTGTGTGTGTGTGTGTGTGTGTGTGTGTGTGTTGTGTGTGTGTTTTGTTGTGTGTGTGTGTGTTGTGGTGTGTGTGTGTCGTGTCGTGTCGTGTCGTGTCGTGTGTGTGTGTGTGTGTGTGTGTGTGTGTGTGTGTGTGTGTGTGTGTGTGTGAGAGAGAGAGAGAGAGAGAGAGAGAGAGAGAGAGAGAGAGAGAGAGAGAGAGCAGCACGTGCATGTGTGAGAATATACACGTTTTTATATTGATATACACTTGTATGTATCCTACTTTCTACTGTATCTGTGTTTGTGTATGATTTTCGATTTATGTTCGTACCTTGTTATGTACTATCTCCCCCCCCCTCCCCAATATTCCTTGTGACCCCGGTACACTTGGTAATAAAGACATGTTCTATTCTATTCTAGTCTACAATAATAACAGGTTCAGCTCAGTTCAGTTACTCAAGGAAGCGTCCGAGTCACTGCGTTCGGGCAAATCCATATGCGCCACACCACATCTGCTAAGCAGATGCCTGACCAGCAGCAGTAACCCAACGTGCTTAGTCAGTCAGGCCTTGATTTGTCATACGTTTAACGGGCACTTCAGAAAGAAAAGATCTGAGCACATCACTCCTCTTTTTGCAACATCTCCACTGGCTCCCTGTCCCACACAGAATAAAGTACAAGATCAGCACTCTATGTTATAAATCTATTCACAAACCTGCCCCTTTCTATCTCTGTGGCTGCCTTCACCTCTACACTCCATCTAGCTCTCTACGATCGGCTTCGGATCCACTCTGTTTACGCATGCCCAGGTTCAAACACTCCACTGTTGGCCGCCGTTCTTTCGCTGTCTCTGGACCTTGCAAATGGAATGAACTTCCTCTTTCGCTTCGTCAAGTCTCCGCCCTCAGCTATTTCAAGTCTGGACTTAAAACCCACCTCTTCACAAGATCTCCAGTTTTAGAGTTATGCATGCGTGTGAATGACTGGTGCGAAAGCGCTTTGATTTGTCTCTGCACAAGATTTAGCGCTATATAAACACCATAATTATCATTATTATTATTCTTACTTCAGACTCTATCCATTTACTTCCGATCTCCCCCTTACCCCTCCACACCCCCTCCCTTCCTACCTACCTACCCTCGCTCTACCCACACCCCAACCTACCCTTCTCTCCACCCCTAATCCCCCCCCCCACACCCCCTAACCCCTCTCCCCCCCCCCCCCACCCCCACCATGAGCCATATATCTTGCCTCTCTTTTTCTCCTCTTTGAAGGGACTGGTCAGGTCGCTTTCCTCACTTTTTTTTTTTTTTTTTAAGCGTCGTGGGAGGGGAGGGAGGGGTACTCCCCCCAAAAAAAAGACAACACGGGGGCTATTGGTTGCCTCCCTTCTCATCCAGCCCCTCCGTCCCCAGTCCCAACCCCAACCCCCCACAGCTCTTCCCCCCTTTCCCATCTCACTGGCTCGTTTCCCCTTTCCTTTCACCCCACCCCTCTACCCGCCCTCAACCCTCTCCAAAAACCCTTCATCAATTTGTCACAGGAGCCCACCGTGGAGAGCTACTATAGAGACTATCTCCAACCCTCAACCCCCCAACCCCACCCCTCCTTTCTTTTCGCCACTGGAATTTTGTGAAAGGATGGGTTTTGATTTTCGTAAACATGTGTGTGTAGGGGGAGGGGGGGGGAGCTGGGGAGCGGGGTGGGGGGATAGGGTGGGGGGGGGAATTGAAAAACAAAAAGTGATAGACTGTGAGCTACAAGCGCTACTGTTGTTTTAATTAAAAGTACTGTGAATCTTTCATTATTTGATGAAAAGAAGAAGAAGAAGAAGAAGAAGATTGATTGATTGATTGAATCTTTAATGGGTAAAGAATTAGGCACAGTAAAGGCCTTTTTACAATTCTGCCCATTTAACGACACAAAACATAAAAAAATAAAGAACGACACAAAACATAAAAATAAAGAAATAAACTGAAATAAAATAATAAGAACGACGAATAAGAATAGGAACTTGAATAGTCTATTAAAGGTAACAAAGCGATGAAAACTGGAACAATTGGTACATTACATGTACACACACACACACACACACACACACACAATTATAAAGCAAGCAAACAAAGACATACGTACACATTCACGCCCACACACTCAAACACACACAAAAACACACACGCACTTACTGTTCACACATACACATACATTCAATTTTTCATTCATCATGGCATGACAGCTAGTGGACTGAGTACAAGCAAGCATTTGCAAAAGACCGTGAAGAAGAAGAAGAAGAAGAAGAAGAAGAAGAAGAAGAAGAAGAAGAAATGATATCGGCAGTCTAAAAGAGTTGTTTCAGAAAGAAAGTTAACCTTACCAACAGCACCTAACCCGATACAAGTGGAGTGATGGCCTGGAGGTAACGCGTCCGCCTAGAAAGCGACAGCAGCTCAGCGCGCTGGTTCCAATCACGGCTCAGCCGCCGATATTTTCTCCCCCTCCGCTACACCTTGAGTGGTGGTTTGGACGCTTAGTCATTCTGATGAGACGATAAACCGAGGTCCCGTGTGCTAGCATGCACTTACGGCAACAAAAGAGTTGTTCCTGGCAAAATTCTGTTGAAAAATCCACTTCAATAGGAAAAACAATTAAACAGCACGCAGGAAAAAATACAAAAAAAAATGGGTGGCGCTGTAGTTTAGTGACGCGATTTCCCTGGGGAGAGCAGCCCGAATTTCACACAGAGAAATCTGTTGTGATAAAAACAAATACAAATACAAGAAACCCTGTCGTTTTATCTGTCACTGGCGCGCTGCAATTTTCTTGGTGGGACGATTAGGGTATGCGACCGTTTTTTTTTCCCTCTAAAAAATCATTACCTGTCTATAAAATCCAACCATTCAGGTAACCATACTCCGTCTTCGGGAATGATGCATACCGTGTCAGTACGTGTCATCTATACCATCGGCCTATGGCAAAGCCAAACTGGCCGTCTCCTCCGAAAGATGGGGCTGGGATTTAACGTGTGCGCAAGATGTTATGCGTGCGGCCGCACACGGAACTTCGGTTTATAGCCTCAACTCGTATGGAACAGAGGTTAGTTCCGAGGGAATAAAAAAAAACCCAAAACATTCCCGTGAACCGAAGGGTTGAGCGGAGATTCGAACCCCCTGCCCCAGGATCCTGAGTCAGTCGATCAACCAACTGAGTATTCCCGTACCTCTGCACCTCCAAAAAAACTATGCAGACACCACCCTCCCCCACCCCTCTACCCCTCAACCTCCACCCCCCCAAACCCCCGCAAAAAAACCAAAAAAAAACCCAACACCCCAAAACAAACAACAAAAAAAACCCAAAAAAACCCACACACACACAAAACCACACCAAAAAAAAACCACCAAAAAACAACAACAAAAAACCCCGAACAACAACCGCCTACAATAACAAAAACAAAACAAAACAAACTAACCCGAGGGATCCAGAGACATTGCGAGAACAAAACAACAACAAAATAAACAAACAAACAAGCAAACTTCCACTGAAGGGGAACAGTTATGAAATTGATGTCCTCGATTTTCTCCCCTTCTCCTCCTCCCAGAATAATCCAACCCTGTTTCATTGCCCATCTATCATTCTACAAAGTTTCAAGGATATCCACCAATGTTGGTAATTTCCAACTGTCATCACCATCATCGTCATCATCATTATTCTTATCTTATTATCATCATCATCATTAGTAGTAGTAGTAAGCAGTAGCAGTCAGTAGTAAGCAGCAGCAGTTGTAGTAGCAGCAGCAGCAGCAGTAGTAGTAGTAGTAGTAGAAGTAGTATCATAATCAATATTATTATCATCATTATGAATATCATCATCATCATCATCATCATTATCATCATCGTTATTTCGCCCTGTCTTTCTTTTAATGCAGTGAATCCTTTCTGTACAAAATGTCCGGAACGGGATGGAAATCCGGATCATCACCAAAACCCGATCACCTGGTCCTCCTGCCTGGATGCCAGGGTTATCGAAACGACGACACACGAATTTCCTGGATATCCGTCCACAACATGTTGCTTAATTAAGCAAACTGAAGGAGAAACATACAAAAAAACGCAATGAAAAGAAAACATTGCAACGTAAAAAAAAAAAAGGGGGGGTGGGGGGGGGGGTACTCGTTAATTAATGAGCAGTGTTTTGTCTATTGACAACAACACGCTTTCAAACCATCTACGAAAACATTACGATGTAATCAAGAATAAACGCGTGAATGGAAATTATTCAAATGTGAAGAAAAAACAAAAACAAACAAAGTAAAAAAAAAAATAAATAAATAAAAAAAGGAACACCGCGAGCACGAAAAAGTGGTTTCAAACCATCCATGCATCTTTCAAATAAATATACTCACAAAAAAAAGAAGAAAGAAAATAGTGTGGAAAAAAAAAAGATTGCTTTTTGTTTTGCTTTTCTCATATTTGGGCATCTGAACTTCTGTTTATCATTTTTGTCTCGAAAATCCCATGCTTCTGAAATATATCAAGCAAATGACTTTATGATGACGGGTGCAATAGCCGAGTGGTTAAAGCGTTGGACTTTCGATCTGAGGGTCCCGTGTTCGAATCACGGTGACGGCGCCTGGTGGGTAAAGGGTGGAGATTTTTACGATCTCCCAGGTCAACATATGTGCAGACCTGCTAGTGCCTGAACCTCCTTCGTGTGTATACGCAAGCAGAAGATCAAATACGCACGTTAAAGATCCTGTAATCCATGTCAGCGTTCGGTGGGTTATGGAAACAAGATTATACCCAGGATGCACACCCCCAAAAGCGGAGTATGGCTGCCTACATGGCGGGGTAAAAACGGTCATACACGTAAAAAGCCCACTCGCGTATATACGAGTGAACGTGGGAGTTGAAGCCCACGAACGCAGAAGAAGAAGAAGACGACGACTTTATGATGGTTATCTTCATCATTCGACCTGAGCGGCGTTGTCGTATCTTCTCTTTTTACTGCATCCTTTTCAAAAAGAATACATTTTTTACGAATAAAATCATGCAGATTTGTACCGAAACACAAAATGGTTTTCATCATCAGTAGCGAGTTACATATTGGACAGGAAGACTGTGTTGCTGTGCCAGTTTCAAACCATCTTCTATTGAGACAGTGAGAGAGAGAGAGTGAGTGTGTGTGAGTGAGAGAGAGAGAGTGAAAGAGACAGACAGACAGAGAGAGACAGAGAAGCACAAAGAGAGAGAGAGAGAGAGAGAGAGAGACAGAGACAGAGAGTGTGTGTGTGAAAGAAAAAGAGACAGAGACAGACACAGAGAGAGAGACAGACAAGCACAAAGAGAAAGAGAGACAGAAGCACAAAGAGAGAGAGAGAAGAGAGAGAGAGAAGAGAGAACGAACGAACGAACGAACGAATGTTTTATTCAGATAAGGCCAGAGCCCCTTACTGAAGGGGGATTCATTGATAAATAATAATTAGAAAATGACATGACACAGTAAGTAGACAATTCAGATCAACCAAAAGTTGTTAGCACAATATCAACCATATCACCCAAAATAGTCCACACAAATATTCAACAACATTCACGAGATAACTGTACGTAGTCTCTTCAATCCTTCATATATATATATATATATATATATATATATATATATATATATATATATATATATATATATATATATGGCTAAGTTATGCAAAGTACATTCCTGTCTTGAAGACATGAGTAAATTGAACCTAAAATTAGACGGATCTCTATAATATTTCGGTTGAATAAGTTTTTGTCTAAGGTCACACAAAGCAGGGCAACATAACAAAAAATGCAATTCATCTTCTTTACCCGAACTGCATAAACGGCATGTATACATGGGTTCATTTAGAATGCTATACCTGAAGCTATGAGAAGCAATACTAGAAATACCAAATCTAAATTTTGTCAGTGCACATTTGATATATCTGTTCAGTCCTAACTCAATGTATGGCTCAATCACATGCGATGTTTTAAAAAGTCTAAACTGTGCGAATCTATCACTAGTTTGTATATGATCATGCCAATCTTGCCACCTGCAATCAATAATACGTTGTCTGAAACATTTTAAGAAACCTACAATATCTTCCACCCCTTGATTATCCCATACAAATGCAAAACCATATGCATTTAAACACTGACGAACACTCGTTGCCCAAGTCTTCTTACCATTATTATCTAAACTATATAACATTTTATATGCTTTAAATGGATATCTGTTTTTATTCATTCTAGTCAACTTTAGCCAATATTTAATACATTTGATATAAGAATTTAGATAAATAGGGTATCTCCCCAGTTCACCATAAACAAGATCATTTGGAGTTCGATTGTCTACATTAAGAAAACGTTTCAATGCAAACAAGTGCACTTTTTCTGTTACTATCCTTTTTTCCAGTCCCCAGATTTCTGCTCCATACTGTAATATTGGCTGAACTTGCGAATCAAATAATCTAACAAAAACACTAAAAGAACTACAGTCTACTTTATACAAAATATGAAGAATCAAAATAACTGCTTTTTTTTTTAGAGAGAAGAGAGAGAGAGACAGAGACAGAGAAAGAGATAGGCAAGCAGAAAGAGAGACAGAGACAGAGAAAAAAAACCCACAAAAAAACACCACCCAGACGATCTCTGTAAACACACAACTAGCTCTATCTCTCTATCGACGAACTCTCCTCTTCCTTACCCCCCCCCCCCCCCCCAACCCCTCCGCACCCCCCCTCTCCCATCGATCTTTTCTAATAGGGCCAGTCAGCAACAGTACCTCCTGTAACCCCCCCCCCCCCAACCCCCCACCATTCCCCACCCATCCTTCATCACCCTCCCTCCTTCCTTTTTTTTTTTTATTTTTTTTTTTTGAGCTAAAACCTCCTCAACCCACTTCTTACCCTCCTCCTCCCCCCATCCCCCTTTCCCTTCTTCCCTCCACTAACTCTCATCCCCCCCCCCCCCCCCCCCCCAAACCCCCCTATTCATCCAGCAACCGGCAGTTTCCGTCACGGTCGGTCGAAGTATAAGTGAAGCAGGGCAACCCCCTGCCCGTCCCCCCCCCCCCCAGTTCCCGACTCCCTCCCCAACCCCACACGCACACCCTCCTCTCCTGCCCCTCCCCCTCCCCTCCCAAATACTCCGGTGACAAGAAGAAAGATGGCTGTCAGAGGAGGCGGCCCTTCCAATTTCTCACGTGCCGGATTTGGCGTGACACCGCGTGATCTTGCGTGAACGCCGCCATGCGTCTACGTCACCACGGGGGCTTGCCGGGGTAGGGGAGAGTAAGGGAGGGAAGGGGGCGTGGGGGGCGGGGGGTGGGGGATGGGGGTGGGGTTTAGGGGAAAAGGAAGTGAAGGTGGGAGAGAGGTTGAGGTGGTGGGGAAGTGAAATGGGCGGGAAACGTCTATAGTGGGACTTGTGTGTGCGCGTGTGTGTGTGTGTGTGTGTGTGAGGGGGGGAGAGGTTAGATGGTCAGGATTGGTGGTTAAAATTAGCATCAGGATCACCCCCCCACACACACACACACACCAACCACTCTCTCTCTCTATCTTATTTCACCTCTTTAAACCCCAGAACCTGTCCAATTTGAGAGTCCCTCCCTCCCTATATCCCTCCCTCCCTCCCTCCACACCACACACACCCTACCCCCTTTACCCCCTCCCTCGCTCTGGTTTGCTGGAGAGCACCCTACCTCACCCACCCCCCACCCACCCACCCACAACCCCCCTACCCCCACCCCACCCCGAATCCTCCCAACCCAACCCCCACCAGTCCCCCTTGTATAGGAAAATAAAGGCGAGGATGCTAATTACCCCTCCCCCCCTCTCCCTCCATTTCTACCCCCACCCCCCACCCCCCACACCCCCACCCCCTCCACCAGCGTCCTCCGAGCTCCGAGCGGAGGTGGACATTCGATCTGAAGGGTCAGGATGATTGGGTCCGCTAACCAGCACACGTTGTTACCCTGACAGAGAGCGGAAAACGGATTCCTTATCCATCGTCACACCCCTTCCCCCCCCCCCCCCCCCCCCCCCCCCCGCCGCCTCCAACCCCCCAGCCATCTTTTCAGCGGTGTCTCCTAGAATGTGTGTGTGTGTGTGTGTGTGTGTGTGTGGAGTGATGGCCTAGAGGTAACGCGTCTGCCTAGGAAGCGAGAGAATCTGAGCGCGCTGGTTCCAATCGTGCACGGCTCAGCCGCCGATATTTTCTCCCCCTCCACTAGACCTTGAGTGGTGGTCTGGACGCTAGTCATTCGGATGAGACGATAAACCGAGGTCCCGTGTGCTAGCATGCACTTAGCGCACGTAAAAGAACCCACGGCAACAAAAGGGTTGTTCCTGGCAAAATTCTGTAGAAAAACCCACTTCGATAGGAAAAAAACAAATAAAACTGTACGTAGGAAAAAAAAAATAGAAAAAAATGGGTGGCACTGTAGTGCAGCCCGAATTTCACACAGAGAAATCTGCTGTGATAAAATGAAATACAAATACATACATACATATATCTATATATATATATATATATATCTATCTCTCTCTCTCTCTCTCTCTCTCTCTCTCTCTCTCTCTCTCTATATATATATATATATATATATATATATATATATATACACATGACACGAGCAGTGAAACAATGGACTCGGTCACCAGATAAATAAAAGCTGGGCATGAACTGACAGCCCATCCACTGACTCGCACATCCAGTCGTAAGTCTGATGAGGATGACGTTCTCTCCTGACGAAGAACCGTGGAGACTAAACAATACAACGTTTACCTGCAAGCTGAGAGATCAACAAATTTGCCCCACCCAATGAAAAAGCGCGCCCCGCAAGTATTACGCTTTGAGTTCTGCGTGCTGGAGGTCTGGGCCAATGAAAACGCGTCTACCTTGCCTGGTCAACGCGTACCTATGATCGACGGGCGCAATAGCCGCGTGGTTACAGCGTTGGACTTTCAATCTGAGGGTCCCGGGTTCGAATCTCGGTCGTAACGGCGCCTGGTGGGTGAAGGGTGGATATTTTTTTCCGATCTTCCCAGGTCAACATAATTATGTGCAGACCTGCTAGTGCCTGAGCCCCCTTTGTGTGTATATACGCAAGCAGAAGATCAAACACGCACGTTAACTCACTCAGTACGGCCAGTCCTCTCTTCTCCTCTACACATACCCCTCGGATGTCCAGTGGGTGTCTGAATGACCCAACATTTAGCTTGGGTCGTCAGAATTGTGGTATTCTTTGTCAACATTCACCTCTTCAGTATAAGAGCCTTCCGCTTGCAATATTTTGATGATGGTAATTGGGGTGAAACGCTGTTAACGTCGTCTCTTTCGCCGTTCGTATGGAGAGAGTTAAAGATCCCGTAATCAACGTCAGCGTTCGGTGGGTTATGGAAACAACATACCCAGCATGCACCCCCCCGAAAACGGAGTATGGCTGCCTACGTGTCGGGGTAAAAGCCGGCTCGTGTACGTACGAATGAACGTGGGAGTTGCAGCCCACGAACGAACAAGAAGAAGGAAAAGATCCTCTGATCCTGAAGTGGGGGTCCCTCTCAAAGTTCAGAACTGACGAATCGATGCAAACTGGAAATCGGTCAGGACTGAAAACTTTTCTTTCCTGTGGCACTGGCTATTCTCTCAAGGTGAATGACGTGTAGATGAATGAACCAAACCTGTTTAAAACCGCTAATATGAGATAATTATCCGTGAAAAAAAAAAAATCACGAAAAAAGGGAGGCATCCGTCTTTATTGCCTGAATGATCTCAACATGAAAAAAAGTTTCGCTGTGAAGATCAGAAATATAACTCTAGTTTCCTTATCGCTTCTACAAAAACATGTGGAATGGAGACATCGTCCTACTTTCACCATCTCGCCCTGCTTTATTCTGTTTGTCTTCATTATAAGCCACTAAAAAGATATGGATAGATAGCATTAAAAGACGTCAAATAAACCAAAGTCGAATGAAGAATATCTATCCCCTATTACGTCTGCCACGCTTTTGATTTCACTCCTGTGTGTTGGAATGTATGTCTGACGGAATAGTCGGATTGTCCTGAAAATATGGATGGATTGTCCTGGAAGTATGGACGGACTGTTCTGAAAGTGCGGGCGGATTTTCCCGAAAGTATGGACAGATTTTCCTCAAAGTATGGATGGACTGTCCCGAAATCACTGATGAATTGTCCTGAAAGCATTAACGGATTTTCCTGAAAATATGAACGGGTTTTCCCGAAAGTATGATAGGATATTCCCGAAACTATGAACGGGTTTTCCCGAAAGTATGGAGGCATTTTCCTGAAAGTATGGACGGATTTTCCTGAAAGATGGGTCGTCCCTGAAAGTATGGACGGATTTTCCTGAGAGTTGGGTCGTTCCTGAAAGTGTGGGCAGATTTTCCTGAACTTATGAACGGATATCCCTTGAACATGTGTGGACGTTTGTGGACGTGTCAGTCATTTGGGCCAAGGTATCCATTGATCAGATTTTGAGAGTGAACTGGATCCATGGTCATATCCAGAGAGAATTTGTAAAAAGATCCTTTATCATTGGGAGATATGGATAAAGAAAACAAACAAACAAACAAAAACCAATCAACAGTTAGCGTAATTCGTAGGTGAGGGGAAAAAAAGGGGGGTTCCACGAAACGCTGACAAATGATCGGCAAGGATAAATAAGAAATAATTATTCTGGCGGAGACGTGATTCTTGTACGGAGTGCCCCAACTCCCATATGCTGTATTTGTATGTAACTGGTTTAAATAATCATTAATTGCTCATTAGTACACATGATTACAATGCAAAGACAAAGACAAAGACAAAGGAGCATCAAAAAGCTTAAAGCTTATACTGTGCTCACACACTGCACTTCAATTTGAACATTTGTGTATACAGTTGCCTCATCCTTCATTAAACACAGAGAGAGAGAGAGAGAGAGAGAGAGAGAGAGATGATATGTATGTATATATATATATGTATATGTATACATAGATATATATATATATATATATATATATATATATATATATATATATACACACACACACACACACACACACATATACATATATATATATTTTAACTATTTTTTCTCACCCCTTATCCCACCCATGTATATACCTAACGAACGGTTTTCTACCCTTTACGCTTCACACCCCCTATATGTATTTCTATTTCTTTTTATCACAACAGATTTCTCTGTGTGAAATTCACGCTGCTCTCCCCAGGGAGAGCGCGTCGCTACACTACAGCGCCACCCATTTTTTCGTATTTTTTTCCTGTGTGCAGTTATATTTGTTTTTCCTATGGAAGTGGATTTTTCTACATATTTTTGCCAGGACCAACAATTTTGTTGCCGTGGGTTCTTGTACGCGCGCTAAGAGCATGCTGCACTCGGGACCTCGGTTTATCGTCTCATCCGAATGACTAGCGTCCTGACCACCACTCAAGGTCTCGTGGAGGGGGTGGGGTGGGGGATATCGGCGGCTGAGCCGTGATTCGGAACAGCGCGCTCAGATTCTCTCGCTTCCCTTGCAGGACACGTTACCTCTAGGCCATCACTCCACATTACGTTCAGTATGTGTGTTGGTATACAGTTTCAGTTTCAGTAGCTCAAGGAGGCGTGACTGCATTCGGACAAATCCATACACGCTACACCACATATGCCAAGCAGATGCCTGACCAGCAGCGTAACCCAACGCGCTTAGTCAGGCCTTGAAAAAAAAAAAGAAGAAAAAAAAGGGTGAATAGATAATAGATAAATACACTAAAAAAAAAAAGAACTACTACTACTTCTAATAATATGTATACGGCGCAAAAACCTGATGAAGTCAACTATAAGCGTACATAAATAAATAAATAATAATTAAAAGTAGGTATACCGACAAAACCGTACCATCACAAAACTTGTCAGTCAGCAACAGTTTCAGTTTCAGTAGCTCAAGGAGGCGTCACTGCGTTCGGACAAATCCATATACGCTACACCACATCTGCCAAGCAGATGCCTGACCAGCAGCGTAACCCAACGCGCTTTAGTCAGGCCTTGAGGGAAAACAAACAAACAAAAAAACCCACAAAAAAACAATAAACCAGAACGCTTCGACATCAGAGAATCGAAACGCACATCAGCATAGCCAGAAACACTACAGTTTTAATAATAATAATAATAATAATGGATACTTATATAGCACACTATCCAGAAATCTGCTCTAGGTGCTTTACAAAAAACGCTTTTGTTAACATAAAACATTACATAAATGTTACATACACACACACCAAAATGTGATGACACACACACACACACACACACACACACTCCGCATACATACATTTTAACATACATGTGTATCTAACAGCTACCCTAACACATACGCATACACAGGCAGGCACAAACTTACATTAACACACGCACACACAATACACATTCATATACATGCATGTAGTTATGTACACAAACATATTTATACACACATAGTCAAGCACAGCTAAGTCATAATATGGTTCATCAGCCGTCATGATAAAATTGAAGTGCAACGTTGTGAGCACAGTATAAGCTTTAAGCTTGTTGATGCTCTTTTGTCATTCATTGCATTGTAATCATGTGTATTGTTGAATAATTAAAGATTATTTAAACCAAGCACATCTAACGCAAAGGAAGTGGACCTGCCACACAATTGAACTTAATAATCGCAACACTTTGATTAATAAAAACCCATCACGCCCCCACCTCATGCCCCCCCCACCCCTCCCCCTCCCCCACCACCCCTCCACCCTGCCATCTCTCCTGTATCTTTTCATTCCTCTCCGACCCCCTGCCACCATCAGCCCCCTCCCCCCCACCCACCCCCCACTCAACTGTCACACCGTTGATCACTAATAATGACGCTTTTTTTTTTCTTTTCTTTTTTTCTTTTTCTACTTTTTCTTTTTGGTCAACGGACGCACGCCGGACGGCTCACGCAAAATGCGACCAGTGTGTGTGTGTGGGGGTAATTATCCAATCAGCAAAGGGAAGTAAGCGGCGGACAAGAGGGGGGAGATAATCGGGGAAGGGGGGGGGGGGCTAATGGTGATTGTACAGCGCCACACACACACACACACACACACACATATACACAAACACACACGCACACACACACACACACACACAAAAAACAAAACAAAGAGTGTAGTGATCAGAGAGAAAACCGTGACACAGAGTGACAAGGAGATGAAGCTACAGAGATGGGGTTGATCGGGCACCACGGCTGCCATACCCTTGTGAAGAGGAGGTTTTACTCTCTCTGTCTCTCTCTGTGTGTCTGTCTGTCACTCTGTGTGTGTGTGTGTGTGTGTGTGCGCGCGCGCGCGTTTGTGTGTGTGTGCGTGTGTGTGAGAGAGAGGAGAGGAGAGTGAGAGAGAGAGAGAGAGTGAGAGAAAGAGACGGAGAGAGGTATTAAGACAGACACAGAAAGAAAGAGAGTGAGGTAATGAGAGAGATAGAAGGAGTGAAAGAAAGAGAGAGAGCAAAAGAAAGAGAGTGTGTGTGTTTGTGTGTGTGCGTGCGTGCGTGTGTGTATTTGTGTGTGTGCGCGTGCGTGCATGTATGTGTGTTATGTGTATGTGTGTTCGTGCGTGCGTATGTGTATGTGTGTGTGTGTGTGTGTGTGTGTGTGTGTGCGCGCGCGCGCGCGCGTGTGTGTATGTGTGTGTGTTTGCCTCTGTGTGTGTGTGTGTGTGTGTGTGTGTGTGTGCGCACGCGCGGGCGTACATGTGTATGTATAAGCGCTCATCTCTCGACGTGGAATTGTATTTGGTTTTTTTTTTTTTAATTCTCTCTCACTCTCTCTCTCTTCTTTTTTCTGTTCGTCTGTTTATCTGTCCACCTACCTGTGCTTACACCTCATAGAGAACGAACACACACGCACACACACACACACACACACACACACACACACACACTAACACACACACACTCACACAATCCGACTGATATTGACTTACCGCATCTATTTCCAATCTGTTCCCACCTTATCCACATATTATAGGATCAAACCAACCTCCTAATTAATTAGTCAATTAATTAAGTCAACGCAATCACCCATCACCATCGCTACTACGACTGCTAAACTTCTGCTTCTACCACCACCACCACCACCACCATTGGCAGCCACCACCATCATTGATATCACTGTTGTGTGGTGGACGTAATTGGCGGGGGCGGGGGTGGGGGGTGGGGGGAGAGCGGGGTGGGGGGAGAGCGAGGTGGGGGGCGCGGGGGAAGAGAAAGCATTTAATTTTTTTTTTTTCAAGTTCACAGATTTAATCTCCACTCCAATCCCCCCCACGCCCACCCTCGAAACCCCCGGCCACATACCCCCACCCATTTAAAGAATGAACAAGAATGACGATAATTCGTTCTGACGTCAGAGGTCCCGCGTGACATCATCTGTCGCTAAACTGGTCCCGTCCCCGTTGATAAGAAGCTCCCTCTCTCTCTCCCCTTCCTTCTCCCCACCCTTCCTAACCCCAAGCCCTGCTCTCAAAATGTTAAGGTCCCCCTACCCCCCACCCCCTACCCCGAAACGTCATCACCATACCTTCCTCTATCTCTCTCTCTCTCGCTGTTTCACTCTATTCTTGCCCTGTCTCGGTCTTTCCTTCAATCTGTTCATCTCTGTACCCCTGTCTCCCCTCTCTTTCTCTTTGTCTGCCTGTCTATCTGTCTCAGAATCTCTCTCTGTCCCTGTGTGTCTGTCCCTTTGTCTCCCCGTCTCTCTTCCTCTCTCTCTCTCTCCCCCCTCTCTCTCTGTCTCAGTCTTTCTCTCCATCTCTCTCTGTCTCCAACATCTCCCTCACCCTCCCTCTCTCTGTCTCCCAACTCTCCCTGCCCCTCTCCCTCTCTGTCTCAGTCTATCTCCATCCCTCTCTATGTCTCCCATATCTCCCCCCCCCCCCCCCCCCCACTCTATTTGTCTCTCTCAATCTCCACCCCTCTCTCTTTCCTCCCTTCTCTCTCTTTCTCTCTGTCTGTATCCCCATCCCCCCCCCCCTTCTCTCTCTCCGTCACCCATCTCCATCCCTCATTCTTCTCCCCCCCCCCCTCCTCCCTCTCTTTCTGTCTCAGTCTCTTCATCTCAATCCATCTCTCCCTCCCTCCCCCTCTCCCTCCCCATTCTCTCAGTCTCTCACTGTATCCCCATCCCTCTCTCTGTCTCAACTACTGCCTCACTCCCCCCCCCACCCCTCTTTCTCTCTATATCTATTTCAGTCTGTCTCCGTCTCTCTCTCTCTGCCCCCCTCTCTCTTTCTGTCTCTCCACCCCTCTCTCTCTTTCTCCCACATCTCCCTCACCCCCTCTGTCTGTCTCTCCCAACTTTCCATGCCACTCTCCCTCTGTCTCCACCCCTCTCTCTTTCTCCCACATCTCCCTCACCGCCCCCCCCCCTCTCTCTGTCTCCCAACTTTCCATGCCACTCTCCCTCTGTCTCCACCCCTCTCTCTTTCTCCCACATCTCCCTCACCGCCCCCCCCCCCCTCTGTCTCTGTCTCCCAACTTTCCATGCCACTCTCCCTCTCTGTCTCCATCCCTCTTATCTCTGTCTCCCACATCTCCCTCACCGCCCACCCCCCTCTCTGTGTCTCAACTCTCCCTGCCCCCTCTCCCTCTCTGTCTCAGTCTATCTCCATCCCTCTCTATGTCTTCCATATCTCCCTCAACCCTCCACACCCCCTCTCTCTATCTGTCTCTCTCAATCTCCACCCCTCTCTCTTTCCTCCCTTCTCTCTCTCTCTGTCTCTATCCCCATCCCCCCCCCCCTTCTCTCTCTCCGTCACCCATCTCCATCCCTCATTCTTCTCCCCCACCCCCCTCCCTCTCTTTCTGTCTCAGTCTGCCTCTTCATCTCAATCCATCTCTCCCTCCCTCCCCCTCTCCCTCCCCATTCTCTCAGTCTCTCACTGTATCCCCATCCCTCTCTCTGTCTCAACTACTGCCTCACCCCCCCCCCCACCCCTCTTTCTCTCCATATCTATTTCAGTCTGTCTCCGTCTCTCTCTCTCTCGGCCCCCCCCCCCCCCTCCTCTCTCTTTCTGTCTCTCCACCCCTCTCTCTTTCTCCCACATCTCCCTCACCCCCCCCCTCTCTCTCTGTGTCTCCCGACTCTCCCTGCCCCTCTCCCTCTCTGTCTCCATCCTTCTCTATATCTCCCACATCTCCCTCACACACCCACCCCCCTCTCTGTCTGTCTCTCTCAATCTCCACCCCTCTCTCTTTCCTCCCTTCTCTCTCTGTGTCTCTATCCCCATCCCCCCCTCTCTCTCTCCGTCACCCATCTCCATCCCTCATTCTCCCCACCCCCCTCCTTCTCTTTCTGTCTCAGTCGGTCTCTTCATCTCAATCCATCGCTTCCTCCCTCCCCCTCTCCCTCCCCATTCTTTCAGTCTCAACTACCCCCTCACCCCCCGACCCCCCCCCCCCCCTCTCTATCTGTATCAGTCTGTCTCCGTCTCCGTCTCTCTCTCCCCCCCCCCCTACCACCCTCTCTGTCTCCCCCCCCCTCTCTCTCTTTCTGTCTCTCCATCCCTCTCTCTGTCTCCCACATCTCCCTCACCCCCTCCCTCTCTCTGTCTGTCTATCTATATCCCCATCTCTGTCTCTCTGCTCCCGCCCCCCCCCCCTCCCCCCACCACCCCATTTCCCCACCCCGCCCCTCTCTCTTTCTCTGTATCCCTCCCATCTCCACCCCCCCACGCCCCTTCAACCCTAACCCCCTCCCCACCTCCCACCCCCCACCCACCACCCCATCCCTTGGAGCGCTCTGTTCGCCCCCCCCCCTCCAACTCCCCCCCCTCCAACCCCCCCTCCAACCCCCCCCTCCCTCCCCACCCCCGTCCCCCCGGTCTCGCCTTTACGCGGCTGCAGTCACAGCAGATGTTTCCTTGTCAAACCACACTCTGTTTAGCGTCACAATGGAACCGCACCCGCGCGCTGCACGCGATCCGCGACCATCCGTGACGATGGACGGGGGGAGTACGGGAGGGGGGGGGGGCGTGGCGGGGGAGGGGGGAAGGCAGGGACATCATGGGGAGGGGAGCTGGGGAGGTAGAGGAAAGGGTAGGTGGGGGGGGGGGGGTAAGGGGGGGGTGGAGGGCAGAGGGGAGACAGACAGACAGAAGAGAGAGAGAGAGACAGAGACAGAGAGAGATGGAGGAAACACACACAAAAAAAGAGAGACAGAAAGTGGGAAGGAGAGAGAGAGAGAGAGAGAGAGAGAGACAGACAGACAGACAGACAGAAGAGAGAGAGAGAGGGGGGGGATGGAGGAAACAAAAAAGAGGCAGAAAGTGGGAAGGGGAGAGAGAGAGACAGACACAGAGAGAGAGAGAGACAGACAGAGACAGACAGACAGACAGAAGAGAGAGGGAGAGGGGGGTGGAGGAAACAAAAAAGAGACAGATAGTGGGAAGGGGAGAGAGAGACAGACACAGAGAGAGAGAGAGAGAGAGACAGACAGACAGACAGAAATACAGAAGAGAGAGAGAGGGAGGGGGTGGAGGAAACAAAAAAGAGAGACAGAAAGTGGGAAGGGGAGAGAGAGAGAGAGAGAGAGAGAGAGAGAGAGAGAGAGAGAGAGAGAGAGACTCGTAGAGAGAGAGAGAGGGGGAGAGAGAGACAGACAGACAGAGAGAGAGAGAGAGAGAGAGAGAGAGAGAGTGAACACTGAACACTGAAATGTTTAACGTCAATAGCTGAAAAGCTCTGGTGACATAGTAGGTACTAATCAGAACAAAATGGTGCAAAATCGATAAAATGGAACAGAAAAAAAACCACATTTTTGATTTTTTTTTGTGCCCATCCCATAGGTGCAATATTGCTTTAAACAAGATGACTGGAAAGAACTGAATTTTTCTTATTTTTATGCCTAATTTGGTGTCCAACTGACAAAGTATTTGCAGAGAAAATGTCAATGTTAAAGTTTACCACGGACACACACACACACACACACACACACACTAAATGAAGTCAAGTCAAGTCAAGTCAAGTCACACACACACAGACAACCGAACATCGGGTTAAAACATAGACTCACTTTGTTTACATAAGTGAGTAAAAAAAAAAAACTACAATAAAAACTAGTCTTTGCTCCAAGCTTTCCACTCAAAGCTTAAAAACCTTGGAGAATTGTCAAAACCTTCAAATCTGATTTAAAAAAAAAAAAAAAAAATCACTTCTTTCAAGAAGTCCATCAGCGTCCACGGAGGGACATCACGAAACAAAGTCTTCAGAGAACCCGCCGTGTAATGTCTGTGTCGAACGTCATGCAGATCCCAACAGTCAAGGAGCACGTGTTTCACGGTGAGAGGCTTCACAGGGAATAATACATCGAGGGGCCCGGCCTCCTCCCCTTTCAACAAGAAAGAATGAGTAAAAACGAAAAACAAAGTGCATTAAAAGTAAAAGTATGCATCTATCACAGCATTGGATCAATAACCAGCAACTGGTTTTTTTGTTGTTGTTTTTTTTAACTCACTCAGTACGCCCAGTCCTCTCCTCTACACAGACCCCTCGGATGTCCAGTGGGTGTCTCAATGACCCAACCTTTTGCTTCTGTCGTCAGAATTGTGGTATTCTCTGTCAACATTCACCTCTTCAGTATAAGAGCCTTCCGCTTGCAATATTTTGATGATGGTAACTGGGGTGAAACGCTGTTAACGTCGTCTCTTTCGCCGTTCGTATGGAGAGAGTTAACCCTAAAGTAAAAACACTGGCAGTTGTTTTTGAACTAATTGTCGACACAGTCCCAGTTTCAAGGAAGTCTCAAAGCGTGCAGACTCATCCACATACGCTACACCACTAATATTTTTTCTTATATCATCATCTTAGATGAACAGACTAAAAAGTGGAGTGATGGCCTAGAGGTAACGCGTCCGCCTAGGAAGCGAGAGAATCTGAGCGCGCTGGTTCGAATCACGGCTCAGCCGCCGATATTTTCTCCCCTTCCACTAGACCTTGAGTGGTGGTCTGGGCGCTAGTCATTCGGATGAGACGATAAACCGAGGTCACGTGTGCAGCATGCACTTAGCGCACGTAAAAGAACCCACGGCAACAAAAGGGTTGTTCCTGGCAAAATTCTGAAGAAAAATCCACTTCGTTAGGAAAAACAAATAAAACTGCACGCAGGTAAAAAATACAAAAAAATGGGTGGCGCTGTAGTGTAGCGACGCGCTCTCCCTGGGGAGCAGCCCGAATTTCACACAGAGAAATCTGTTGTGATAAAAAAGAAATACAAATACAAATATGTTTGTCTGCAAATAAGACTGCCATGAAGTAAAATAGAAAACAAAGAAACAAACAAATAGATAAATGAACAGATAAACAAAATAAATGAATAAATAGATAAAATAAACAAATGAATACATCAAAATATAAATGATGTAAGATACACGGAAGACGGATGGTTGAGACCATAATCATCAACATCGAAGTAGTAGTAGTAGTAGTAGTAGTAGTAGTAGTAAGAAGAAGAAGAAGAAGAAGAATGTATACTCATATAGCACACTATCCAGAAATCTGCTCTAGGTGCTTTACAAAAACGCTTTTGTTAACATAAAACATTACATCAATGTTACATACACACACACCAAAATGTGACTACACACACACACACACACGCACACACACGCACACGCACACACACACAAGAAGAAGAAGAATCATCATCATCATCAAAATGTACTGCGTTCAATGAACTTTCGACACAGGATAGAAACACTGGCATTTTAATCCCAAGCTTGTTTTTGTTGTTGTTGTTTTTGTTTTTTTGGGGGGAGGGGGGGTCTGCGGAGGGGGGGTGGGGGGGGGGGGGGGGGGGCACGGGGTGGTTGACGCAGGAGTAAAGATTTACATCGGGTAACTACTTCACCAAGACTGAACTGTGTGTGCACATGCTTGCTTGTGTATGGTATTTGCTGTACCTGAATACAATAATGTGTGGTTGGTTGTTTTTTCAGACCCCACGAGGTCAGTCTGCATATGCCATCATCATCATGATCATCATGATCATCATCATCATTATCACCATCGTCGTAGTCGTTATCATTATCATCGTTGTCGTCGTCGTCATTATCATCGTCGTCGTCGTCGTCGTCATCATCGTCGTCGTCATCATCATCATCGTCGTCGTCGTCATCATTATCATCGTCGTCGTTGTCTTCATCATCATTATCATCATTGTCGCCGTCGTCATCGTCATCATCGTCGTCATCATAGTCATCTTCACTGTCATCTTTATAATTCAATTCGTCACATGATGCACACACATCAGTAGTGTTCAGTCCTATAATGGTCGTGGATTTTTATTTTTCAACGCCAGGCGGAAAAGACTTTGTGTAGAGCCATTAAATGAGATTTCAACACGTTATGGATGACAACAACAACAACAAAAAATAGTGTGTAGTGTAGTGTTACCCTCTCCTCTCTTATCATCCAACCTCTCCCCTTCATCCACCCCCCCCCCCCCCCCACCATCTCATTAGACCCCCCCCCCCCCACCTCCCCACCCCCCCACCAACTGATTTTTTTTTTTAACAAAAGAATGACTCACACTGCCAACCAAGTTCACCAAGTTTAAGTTGAAACGATGGTTCACTCATCACAGGGTTTTTTTGTGTTTTTTTTGTGTTTTTTTTTGTCCAGTGGTGTGCCGACTTTTTTTTTTTTTTTTTTTTTTTGAAACGGCTGACATCAAATTTTAATCGCGAGCAAAAACCACGTGGCAATGCCTGAGTTGCCACCACCACCCCCCCCCCCCCCCCCGAATCCCCCCGCCCCTACCAACCCCCAACCCTCGCCCCCCACACCCCCCAACCCCCCCCCACACACCCAGCCTCCCTCCAACAACCCCCCCCCCCAAGCCCCCTGCCCCTCCCACTCCTCATTCCCCTTTCCCTCCACTGCCTCCTCCTCCTCCTCCTACTCCTCCTCCGCCCTCCCCATTCTGAACTTGTCCTTGCTGTGAAATAACACGCTTGGCTGATAGAAGCGGCTAGCCGATCTCCAGTTCCGTCCTTATGCAGTAATAATTCACTATCTGAACGGAAAGGGGGAGCGAAGGCTCGGTGGTGGTGGGTGAGGGGGGGGGGGGGGAGGGGTCGTGGGGGGGGGGGGGGGGGGGGGGGGGGCGGGGCAGACTGACTACTTGCCAGACATATGTTGTTGCCTTGTCTTCTCTCTGTCTCTGTCTCTCTCTCTCTCTTTTTCTTTTTTTTTTCTCTCTCCCACCCACACCCTCCTACTGGATAGTAGTAGTAGTAGTAGTAGTAGTAGTAGTAGTCGTAGTCGTAGTAGTAGTAGTAGTAATAGTGGTGGTGGTGGCTTTGAAGTTAGCCAGCCAACTAACTCACCTCGGAAAGAGAGAGAGATGGAGAGAGGAAGAGAGAGAGAGAGGGGGGAAGGGGGAGAGCGAGAGCAAGAGAGAGAGAGACAGGGGGAGAGTGAGAGCAAGAGAGAGACAGAGACAGAGACAGACAGAGAGAAGGAGAGAGATAGACAGATAAAGAGAAGGAGAGAGACAGAGAAACATAGACAGAGACAGAGAGAACCAGAGACAAAAGGGGAGATAGGGAAATACAGAGGGAGAAGTGTGAGGGAGAGACAAAGAGATTCCGAGAGAAAGACACAGGGAGAAAGAGAAGGAGAGCTAGAGAAAGAAGAGAGAGCGAGAGAGAGAGAGAGAGAGAGAGAGAGAGAGCGAGAGAGCGCGCGAGAGAGAGCGAGAGAGAGAGAGAGAGAGAGAGAGAGAGAGAGAGCGCGCGAGAGAGAGAGCGCGCGCGAGAGAGAGAGAGCGAGAGAGAGAGAGAGAGAGAGAGAGAGAGAGAAAAAGAGATCGACACGGAGAAAGAGACAGAGAGAAAAGGGGGGGGGGGGTAGAGAAGGATGGAGGGGCAGGCGTGGTGGAGAGACACACACAGAGAGAGAGAGGAGAGATAGATAGAGAGAGTGAAAGAGAGGGAGAGAGAGAAAGAGGGATACTGAGAGAGACAGACATATCTATGAGAGACAGACAGACAGACAGAAAGACAGACACAGGCAAAGAGAGAGAGAGAGAGAGAGAGAGAGAGAGAGAGAGAGAGAGAGAAACAGAGAGAGAGAGGGAGGGAGAGAGAGAGAGAGAGAGAGAGAGAAACAGAGAGAGAGACACACAGACAGATAGAGATAGAGACAGAGAGCGACAGAGACAGAGACAGAGAAATACAGAGAGAGAGAGAGAGAGAGAGACAGAGACAGAGCACTCCAAACCACATCAGATTGTAATCTCGCCCCAACCTGAACAGTCACCAAGTGGCACTTCAAAAGACACTGCCTTCCTTCATCACACATTCAGCAGAATGGAATATGAACAATAGCCATTGACATCACTGCTGCCAGATTGACAGGCAGAGGGGGAGAGGGGGGGGGGGAGAATGACGGACAGATGAACAGAGAGAGAGAGAGAGGGAGATGGAGGGAGAGAGAGGGAGAGAGAGGGAGCAAGGAAGCCGGTGTGTGTGTAGGTGGGGGCGGCGCGGAGGGGGGTGGGGGGGCGGGGGAGGACAGAGAGACAGAAAGAAGAATGAACAGAGACTGATAGAGAGAGAGAGAGAGACAGAATGAGAGTGAGAGACAGAGAAAGACAGAGACACAGATAGAGACTGAGAGACAGAGAGATACAGAGAAAGAGAGAATGCCAGAGAGGGAGACAGAGTCAGAGACAGAGACAGAGAGACAGAAAGAGAGACAGAGAGAGAGAGAGAGAGAGAGAGATGGAGAAACAGACAGACACAGAGATAGAGATAGACAGACAGAGAGAGACAAAGTGAGGGACAGGGATAGCGAGAGAGAGAGAGACAGACAGACAGAGATAGACTGAGACACAGAGAGAGAGAGAGAGAGAAACAAGCAAAGAGACAAGAAAGTCACAAAGAGTGAGAGAGCGAGATAGGAGAAAGAAAGAGTGAGAGACAGAGACAGAGACAGACAGACACACACACACACAGAACGAGAGAAAGATACAGAGAGAAAAAGCCCAATCTTGAAGGAAGATAGAAGAACAAGAAGAAAGACCAGTGGGATGGATGGAACAGCCGAGAGAGGCTCTCTCAGTCGAGGCGTCGGTCGGAGCACGCCTTGTTTAGACGGCATGCAAGTTTGATGATAATTAAGACAGCTAATTAACGCGTAAATGACGCCACCCTCCACCCCCCTTGCCCCCTCCCCCCAACCCCTTACCCCCACCACACCGCACCCTTCGCTTGGGGCTGGGCATGCAGGAAGATTCCTCACACGCGTGGCTTCTGTTGCTGCTGTTGCTTCTGTCACTGCTGTTGCTGCTGCTTCTTCTTCTTCTTCTTCTTCTTCTGCTGCTGCTGCTGCTGCCTGCTAATTCTTCTTCGCTTGGCAGCGTGTAGGTGTGCAGTGTTCCGTGTCGTCGACTGCAGTAACGGATGCGTGCAGCCTTTGTAAATGACTACCGCGAGTTGATTCCTTCTCCTTCCCCCCACCCCCCCACAACCCCCACCCCAACCCCAGCTCCCCCTCCCTCTCCTTCTCGCCCTCCCCCCTCCCTTCCCAGGCCTCCCCTCCCTCACCCCCCCCCCCCCCCCCAACTCACCCACCCCCACGTTGCACCCACCTTTTGGCCTACGCATGTTTAGCACTCGCGGCGGGTCACTTTCTCCCAACACTGACTCTTGTGTGTGTGTGTGTGTGTGTGTGTGTAGACGACGTTCAATTCGCCTACACATTGTGCAACCCAGTCTACAGAACTGTAAACGCCCAAATACATGTTGATTGATTAATTTTATTTTAAAAAAAATCGAATTAATGGTATAAACACCTGTTGAAAGTAGGCGTTCTTAAATGTGGACTGCATAAGAGCTTGTGTCCAAAAGACCTGTTAAAACGGGCGTTCGTAATTTAAATGTGGACTGCATTAGAGCATGTCTCCAAAAACACCTGTTAAAACGGGCGTTCTTAATTTAAATGTGGTCTGCATTAGAGCATGTGTCCAAAACACCTGTTAAAATGTGCGTTCTTAATCTAAATGTGGACTGCATTAGAGCATGTGTCCAAGAACACCTGTTAAAACGGGCGTTCTTAATTTAAATGTGGACTGTATTAGAGCATGTGTCCAAAACACCTGTTAAAACGGGCGTTCTTAATTTAAATGTGGACTTTATTAGAGCATGTGTCCAAAACACCTGTTAAAACGGGCTTCTTAATTTAAATGTGGACTGCATTAGAGCATGTGTCCAAAACACCTGTTAAAACGGGCGTTCTTAATTTAAATGTGGACTGCATTAGAGCATGTGTCCAAAAACACCTGTTAAAACGGGCGTTCGTAATTTAAATGTGGACTGTATTAGAGCATGTGTCCAAAACACCTGTTAAAATGGGCGTTCTTAATTTAAATGTGGACTGCAGTAGAGCATGTGTCCAAAGCACCTGTTAACCACTGGAAATTAACAAATAATGTTAACCCTTTCACTGCCAAACTCGCATTTATGCAGCAGCTAGGTAGAGGACCCATGTCACTGAAGGGTGACCAGATCATGGGACTGTTATCCATGAACCTACTGCTTTTCATGTTCGGCGGTAGGATAGGCCATATTTTCTACACATCACATGGGGAATCCCCAGCTGTTCCTAGACACCATATTTCCGTGTTTGCACTCTAAATTGACTGGCGGTGAAAGGGTTAAAATGGGCGTTCTTAATTTAAATGTGGACTGCATTAGAGCATGTGTCCACATTTTCGAGTGCAGTTTCCACCCTCGCGCTTTTCCTTACCCCCCCCCCCCCCTTCTTGTTTGAACCTCGAGGGGGTCGGGGTGGGGGTGGGGGTGGGGGTGGGAGTAGGGTGTGGTGTGGTGAGAATTATAAGTCAGTTTGGGACAGACGTCAGAGACTATCATCGTGGGGAACTTTCTTTCTTTCTTTCTTTTTTTTTTTACTTTAGAAACTTTTGTCGATTCGATTTATTATTGTAAGAGACTTCATGTTGCGTATTAAGAGAGTATGTACCCGCGTCTTTCTTGTTTGCCAGGCAGACGCGGATAGTGGAGTCAGAACTTGAATACATGTACGTGTATCTGTGGACGGACCAGTCAGAGTAGAGGGCCAAAAGGGTTGTTCCTGGCAAAATTCTGTAGAAAAATCCACTTCGGTAGGAAAAACAAATAAAACTGCACGCAGGAAAAAATACAAAAAAAAAGAAAAAGAAAAAAGGGTGGCGCTGTAGTGTAGCGACGCGCTCTCCCTGGGGAGATCTGTTGTGATAAAAAGAGAAATACAAATACAAATACAAATACAAGACGGCACTACGTCGCAGGTCCTCCAGTCCTCCGCAGAGCTTCCGGGGCCGCTCAAAAAGTTAGAACCAAGCAATGCAACTGTCCTAAAGCACGTGGGAGGCAACTCGTTCTTGCAACAGTCCACTGCCAATTGCGGCAGCAATAAGGTCAGTGTGCAGAACCTCCCACCCCCACAACCCCCCCCACAACCCCCCCCCTCCCCTCCCGTCTCTCCACCCAACCCACCCCCCACACCCTCCATCACCCGCTCCCCTTCCTACATCACCACCCCCACCTTCAACCATCCTCCCCCCCCCCCCCCCCCCCACACACACACACACACCCTCTACCCAACTTGCAAGGCTTGCATTGCCTTCCTCAGTGAACTACGTGGGGGCACAACCAGCTACAGATGGTGCGCCAAAGGCCAACAGATTTTCGCCACGGCATCGACAACCAGATTAAACTGAAATATTAAGCTACACAAAACAAGCTCGCTGGGGGAAAATTAGTGCCGGAATCAGCAGGGAAGTGAAATGAGAAGGAGGGGGGATGGTTGGGGGGGGGGGGGGGGGGGGAGGAGGGGAGGGGAGGGGGGAGTGGAAAGTTGGTGGGGAGGGGGGGGATGGGATGTGTGCGGCAGGGGTAGGAGGGGATGTGGAGGAGGGAGGGGGGTGGGGGGTAAGGGAGGGTGAGGAGGTGGTTGACGTGTGTGTGTGTGTGTGTGTGTGTGTGTGTGTGTGTGTGTGTGAAAAGGTGGGAAAAGGTGAGGAAATAGGGTTCAGTAAAGCGACGTGGAAAGTTGATGGGGGAGGGGTGTGTGTGTGTGTGTGTGTGCGGCAGGAGTAGGAGGGGATGTGGAGGAGGGAGGGTGAGGAGGTGGTTGACGTGTGTGTGTGTGTGTGTGTGTGTGTAGTCACATTTTGGTGTGTGTATGTAACATAGATGTAATGTTTTATGTTAACAAAGCGTTTTTGTAAAGCACCTAGAGCAGACTTCTGGATAGTGTGCTATATAAGTATCCATTATTATTATTATTATTATTAGAATATTATTAAAGAAAATATACCGAATCCATCAGCTTGCTATACAAGATTGATAATCTCTACTTTCTTCCGTATAAAACTTGAAGCGCTGAAAGCAAAGTATAGTAAAAAAAAAAAATAAATAAATAAATAAATGTCACATGCATTTGTGGTAAGCAGTTCAGCTTGCATCATTGTTTGCTTCACTGCCAGCAGTTACGTACCTTCTTGCCCAAGTATTTCAAAGAGAATAACTATCAGTTCATAGCCCTATTTCTACATTCCTTTCATGTACTTCAGAATTGTGTTAATGGTTTCTGAGTATTATTATTATCATTACTGAATTGGTACTGTTAAATGTAATTGCATGTTAGTTTTTTTTTTGTTGGTTTTTTTTTTTTGGTAGTTTTCTACCTTTTCTGTTTTCGTCTTCCCTACCCCCCCCCCCCCCCCCCCCACCTCTCTTTTTTATTTTTATTTTTTAATCGTCTAATATCACTGATAGTGAAAAGATGCTAAACTAAAGAACGAACACATACACACAGTTACACAGACACACACAGACACACTCACACACACGCGCGCGCGATCTTTTGTTTCAGTTATTTTGTTTACGCACCCGCAAACACCGTCTTTTTTTTTTTCTCTCTCTCTCTCTCTCTTTGTACTGTACCATACCACGCTGTTGCCATGAGTTCAACATAATCATCAAAGACACACGCAACATGTTACCTTAATTTTCTTCTATCAGTCGAACCACTAAAAAAAGAAAAGAAAAAAAAAGCAAAAAAAAAAAAGCAGCACTCTCTTCCCCCCCCCCCCCTCTCTCTCTCTCTCTCTGTCTCCCTGACTCTCTCTCCTCTTCGAACCCGAACTCACCCTTTAATGACAAGACCAATCTGCCTGTGTAAGTAGGGGTAACCGTGTCAGTGTGTAAGGGGGGTAGGGGGACGGGGAGGGGGAGAGGGTGGGGGGCAGGGTACAGAAAAATGAGGTATATAACGCATGTGTATGCTGCTTGAAAGGGGGGGGGAGAAGTAACAGCATCACAAGCTTCGTGGTCAATTGAAGTGTGAATTGCGCTTGGATGGATGGATACCGCTCTCTTCGAAGTTTATATATATATATAAAAGGAGCACTTTTTATTGTCCGGAAACCTGTCTGGCCTCGGCTCACCACGCTTCCACCAACTCTCGTTTCGCCTACAGACTGTCAAGTACGTCCGTTTCGCCTACAAACTGTCAAGTATGTCCGTTTTGCCTACAGGCTGCCAAGAATATACGTTTCGCCTACAGACTGTCAAGTATGTCCGTTTCGCCTACAAACTGTCAAGTATGTCCGTTTTGCCTAGAGGCTGCCAAGAATGTCCGTTTCGCCTACAGACTGTCAAGTACGTCCGTTTCGCCTACAGACTGTCAAGTACGTCCGTTTCACCTACAGTCTGTCAAGTACGTCCGTTTCACCTACAGACTGTCAAGTACGTCCGTTTTGCTTACAAACTGTCAAACACGTCCGTTTCGCCTACAAACTGTCAAGTAAGTCCGTTTCACCTACAGACTGTCAAGTACGTCCGTTTCACCTACAGACTGTCAAGTACGTCCGTTTCGCCTACAGACTGTCAAGTATGTCCGTTCTGCCTACAGACTCAAGTACACCCGTTTCGCCTATCGACGGTTACATCCGTTTTTCCTACAGACTGTCAAGTACGTCCGTTTCGCCTATAGACTTAAGTACTCCGTTTCGCCTACAGACTGTCCAGTACGTCCGTTTTTCCTACAGACTGTCAAGTACGCCCGTTTCACCTACAGGCTGTCCAGTACGTCCGTTTCACCTAAAGGCTGTCAAGTACGTCCGTTTCACCTACAGACTATGCAAACCTTTGTCGTCTACAGACAATCAAGTACATCCGTTTTCGCCTATGCTTTGCGCACCGGACTTCAGTGCTGACTATAAACATCCAATGGTGGGGGTAAAGAAACAAAATGGTCGTACACGTAAAATATTACATGTCTGTATGAGAATAGCTTTTACACACCCTACTGGAGTATGGCTGTAGTATGGCGAGGGAGCGGGGAGTGGTGGGGGGAGGGGGGTTGGGGGGGATGGGGTGGAGGGGGTGGGGGGTAAAAACGGTCATATACGTAAAAACCCACTCGTGCGCAACACGAGTGCACGTAGAAGTCGCAACCACTTGTCTAATGGACAGCTCACTGGCCAGGAAAGCTGAAGCCAACTGGACGCCATATTGTTTCTCGTATCCGTCGTCCGTCCGATGACAAGTCGTCTGCTAACTGATGGTACTTTCTGAACTGTAACCATGTATCTTCGATGAAATCGTGTTATGCTTGCCCCCACGACATGCCAAATGTTGTGTCTTGATTTTGAAATCTGCCAAGAGGTTTATCCACCAAAATTATTACAGGAAAACGGTGCATTGACACGTAGCGCAAACTTGCAGTAAGAGAAACACACAGGAACGTCAGCTTAACTAACGCCGCGAGCAAGTGAAAGCTTGCCGTGAACCCAGCTGAGCACTCGGCTACACATAATTATGAAGTCACCGCTTCGCGCTGATACTGACACCAGAAGCGCAATGGCTGATATGAACACTTCCGCTGGCTTCGGTTAGCAAATGGGGCTCAAAGAAGGGATGTGCTGTCCATGTATTTGTAGGTCAATCATTAGTCGCAGCCCACGAACGAAGAAGTGTGCAGACGGGCGCAATATCCGAGTGGTTAAAGCGTTGGACTGTCAATCTGAGGGTCCCGGGTTCGAATCACGGTGACGGCGCCTGGTGGGTAAAGGGTGGAGAGTTTTACGATCTCCCAGGTCAACATATGTGCAGACCTGCTAGTGCCTGAACCCCCTTCGTGTGTATATGCAAGCAGAAGATCAAATACGCACGTTAAAGATCCTGTAATCCATGTCAGCGTTCGGTGGGTTATGGAAACAAGAACATACCCAGCATGCACACCCCCGAAAACGGAGTATGGCTGCCTACAGGGCGGGGTAAAAACGGTCATACACGTAAAAGCCCACTCGTGTGCATACGAGTGAACGCAGAAGAAGAAGAAGAAGAAGAAGAAGCGTGCAGACGAAACATCCTGCTGACACGACGATGGGAGGAAAGGAGGGAAGTCTGTTTTGGGAGGGGGAGGGGGGGGAGAACAAAGCGAGAAAGCGAACACACGCAGAACACGCAGCCTCGGCTCTCAACAAGGAGGTGGCGGCGGCGGCGGCGGCGCTGGTTAGTTAGACTTCGTCTGGAAAGCTCGTGATAAACTTAGAGTGTTCATGGTTTACACATCGGTTGAATGACTCTTCTGATGATTGTCATTGAAGCCGTCGTTGCAAAAACCTCCGTTAACTGCCACATACACACACACACATTCAGAGAAACACACACACACATGGCCTCGCAGCTACAGACGCATGCAAACACCTGGAAGCACAGACCAAAACGGCGTTTACAAACACCCTTTTCATGCCTTGTTTCACTTGAAAATGAAAAGACGTTAACCCCCCCCCCCCCCCCCCCCCCCCCCCCCCCCCACACACACACACAGACGCACGCAAACACCTGGAAACACAAACTGAAACACGGCGTTTACAAACACCATTTTCACGCCTAGTTTCAGTTGAAAATGAAAAGACGTTAAACCGAAACACACACACACACACACACGCACACACACACGCGCACGCACGCACGCACGGACACACACACACACACACACACACACACACACCTTAACATTCAAAACTCATTTCAAATGGGAGAGAATAAGTCCATCTTCACAGCTGAACTCACACACACACGCACGCACGCACACACACACATACACACACGCACGCGCACACACACACACACACACACACACACACACACACACGCACGCACGCACACACACACACACACACACACACACACACACACACACACACACCTTAACTTTCAAAACTCATTTCAACTGGGAGAGAATAAGTCCATCTTCACAGCTGAACTAACTGCAATTCTAATGGCGTTAAATTTCATGACATCCTTTCCGAAAACTATATTTCAGATTCTATTTTGTGCTGATTCTAAGTCAGTTCTTCACGCTATTGAATTTATAAAAGAAACGGTTAGGTATGAACTCATTATTGAAATCAACCATTTGATTCACGACCTCTTACTAAGAGGCTCTCACATAACCTTTTGCTGGATTCCTTCTCATTGCGGTTTTTACTATAATGAAAAAGTTGACATTTTGGCTAAAAAATGAGCTAGAAGCTCCATGAATGAGTTAGATTTAAATATTTCGCTTTCACTACAGGAATGTTACACCATGGTAGAAAAAGTCCAATGGTCAAAATTTCAGTTTGAAGAAAAACACACCGGTAACTCGGAGTTACATAAGAATATAAAGAAAATGTATGGTTTCATGGGAAAACATTACCGTAATGATTTTCATCAGAGGCAAATCATTTCTCTAATTTGCACATGGAAAATTAATCGTTTTAGGATAAAATATGTCAGTAATGTTTCTTGCATCTGTCGTGCTCACATAACGGCCGATCATATACCAACTTGCGATATGTTAAAGTCTCACATCCCTGAACTGAAATCATCTTCAGTGTTGACGATCTTCAGCAGTCCATTGCTGATGTATGACTTTTTCAACTCCTTGTTAAATAGTCCAGTTGGTTCGCTGTTATAGTTGTTAGTTTTTCATTAGAAATATGTTATACTGTTATGTGGTGTTTTTTTTTGGTTTTTTTTGTGTGTGTGTGTGTTTTGTTTGTTTGGGTTTTTTTGTTTATTGTTTTTTAACAAAACTTAAATCATTTTCATTTTGTAACACACACACACACACACACACACACACACACACACACACACACACACACACACACACACACTTTCACTTACTCGCAGGCGTACACAGTAATCCACCCCCCCCACCCCCCCTCCTCCACCAACTCGATTTTTTTTTCCTACCCTCGTCTAATATCACTTACAGTGAAAAGACGTGTAACTAAAGAACGAACACACACACACACACACACACACACACACACACACACACACACACGCACACACCATGCATTTTCGCAATGGAACTGCAACGGAAGGCATGCCTCTCTCTTAGTTATGTAACTTGATTACTCTAACACATTTCACTGTATGCAGACGAGTGAGAGTGTATAAGTGTGTGGGGATGGGGTGGGGGGAGGAAGAGGGCGAGGGGGGGGGGTATATGTGCGCGCACGCGCGCGCCTTTCCTTTTTGTGGGTAGGTCATTCACTCATAAAAGCAATTCCAGAATTAAATACAGTATGCAGATATCTCTCTCCCCCCCCCCCCGCCCCGCCCTCTTGCATATATATTTCTCATATTGAAACATCATCATAATCATTGTTATCAGTATTTTGCACAGCCCATACACATATCACTGTAGATGGAAGTACATCATTAACACAATCAGGTAGTGCAGAGTAATGCAGCGACAACTGATTTGCACGGGTGTGGTGTTTGTACTTTGTAACATCATCAATGAATAACAAGAGAGGCAAGGCCTTCAAGACTCACTTGTGATAAATTAAGTCCCCTAGCATTAATTACAGAGTAATTTCCCTTTTTTTACTATCTGCACCAAAACGTTTGCAAAATAAATAAAAATTCCAAAATGAACCGCAGTTTGCAGTATCAGCAAACTGCTCTGAGTCATGGAAGCATCATCGCCGTCCGTCTCTTGTCTCTGGACCTTGCATTTGGAATGAACTTCCTCTTTCGCTTCGTCAGGTCTCCGCACTCACCTCTTTCAAGTCTGTGTCTTAAAACCCACCTCTTCCCCAAAAAAGCCTCTCCCTTCCCTGCCTCTTCCTTGTCTTCAGTTTCTCCCAGTTTTTTAGAGTTATGCATGCGTGTGAATGACTGGTTCACGTGAAAGCGCTTAGATTTGTCTCTGAAACAAGATTCAGCGCTATACAAATACTATTATTATTATTATTATTATCATTATTGTTGTTGTTACTATTATCATTATTATTATTATACTCTTTAATCCCTTGTGTAGCAGTGGGAGAAGTCCAGCTCCTCACTCATTTCTTAATATGCTCCATTCATGATACATTCTTTACAAAAAACAAAAAACAACCACCAACAAAAAAAAAAAACAAAAAAAAAAAAAAAAAAACAAAAAAAACCCCCACCTTTCTCGTGTTCTTTCTTTTCTTTTAAATTTTTTTTTATTCCCTTCTTTTTTTTTCACTCAATTTTCTTTCTTTCGTTCTTGTGTTCTTTTTTTCCCCCTTCCTTTTATTTCCTTTAAAAAAAAAAAATTCCTTTTCTTTCATCCAACCCGTTTCAACTCTTTTTTTATTTATTTTTTTTAAATTATCGTATTCTCCTGGTTTTTAAAAAACAACAAAAAAACCCCCCCAAAAACCTATTATATTCTCCATTTATTTTTCCGCACCTGCGCCGTGTAAGGGTGTACCATAACCACAATCCCCCCCCGCCCGCCCTCACCCGCCATTCTCCCATCTGCTGCTACTACTACTACTACTACACACACGCACACACACGCACGCACGCGCGCGCACACGCGCGCGCACACACACACACACACACACAAAACCACCGGCCATCCCCAAGATCAAAGATTAAAACGCCGGTGACTAGAGACAGCTCCAGTCCGCTCACACCACCTCCTCCTTCCCACCTAACCCCTCCTGTTGCCACCGTTTCACACACTCAACAAAAAAAGAGGCACGTACGGATTGTATTTATTATAAAATTACATATATGCAAAGGGCGAGAACTCTCAACGAAGGGGCGGGGTGGGGGAGTGGGGGGTGGGAGTGAGGGTGGCTTAACACACGCCAGTTCAAACTCTACACAGCTTTTTATTTTATTTTATTTTAATTTTTTTTAATTACATTTCTTTTCTCTCTCTCTCTCTCTCTCTCTCTCTCTCTTTGTAATCTTGAAGCTGCTCGCCCCGTTTCCCGTCATTAGCGGCGCTTGGTAAATTTACTCTGGACACACACACACACACACACATCTCCATTCACGAGAGAAATAAAACGACGGGGAGGGAGGGGGGGGGGGCGGTAGCGGGGGAGAGACAGAGAGACAGACAGAGACAGAGGGAGAGGGAGAGAGAGACAGAGAGATAGAGACAGACAGACAGAGACAGACAGACAGACGGAGAGAAAGAGGGAGGGAGAGAGAAAGAGAGACAGAGACAGACAGACAGAGAGAGACAGTGAGAGAGAGACAGAGAGAGAGAGACTGTGAGAGAGACAGACAGACAGACAGACACAGACAGAGACCGAGACAGAGAGACAGACAGACACAGAGAGAGACAGACACACACAGAGACAGAGAGAAAGAGAGAGACAGAGAGCTTTCGCGGCATCACATCAGAGGGCGTAGTGTTAGTAGCAGTAGTAGCAGAAGCGGGCGCGAAACGGGTATAGCTTTTTGTGTCCGGTAGCTGCCCAACCCAGCATCTATAATGCAAACCCGGGGGGGGGGGGGGGGGGGGGGGTGGAGGTGAGTGTGGGGGAGGAGGGGGGAGATGTGTGAGGGGTTTAGGGATTTTGGGTGGAGACCATCACAATCACTACCAACCACCACCACCACCACCACCAGCACTCGGCTCGGCGCTGGATGGTCACAACCTCACGATGGACAAACAAGTCTAGGGGGAGATAAACGTGAGGATTGCACACACACACACACACACCCCATCGGACGGTGGTCTCCCTTGATGGGGGGGGAGGGGGGGGGTGCGGAGGGAACTCTTCTTCCTGGCCTGGCGGAGTTAACTTAATTAGTAGAGCAGAGGAGGGGATGGGCGGGTTTGGGGGAAAGGTGGTGGTGGTGGTGGTGGTGGTGGCCTCGTGTGGGAGAGTGGGTGGGTAGTATGTGTAGGTAGGGGTGGGGATGGGGGGTTGGGTAAGGTGTGTGTGTGTGTGTGAGTGGGGGGATGGGGGTGGGGGGTAACGGGGGGGGGGGGAGAGTAAGGTCAGTTGTTCGTGTGAACAGTGTCTAGGGGGGGGAGGGGGGTGGGGGTGGGGGTGGGGGGGGGGGAGGTGTGGGGAGGTTATGGCTGAAGGGGTGGGGTGGAGGGGTGACTGGAAATCTGAAGGAAAGAAATCTGTCTCCATCCTCTCTCTCTCTCTCTCCCTCTATCCTCCCTCTCTCCATCTCTCTCTTCCTCCGACTCTCCTCTGTGTGTGTGTGTGTGTGTGTGTGTGTGTGTGTGTGTGTGTTGCTCTCTCTCCATCCCTCTCTTTCTATATCCCCGTCTCTCTCTCTCCTCTCCACCTATCTCACCATCTCTCTCTTCCTCCTCCCCACCTTTTTTTTTCTGACCCCCCCCCCCCACTCTCTCTCTAGTCTCTCGCACCCCCCCCCCCCCACACCCTCGCTCCCTCTTACGCCCCTCCCTCCCTCCCCCCCCCACCCACCCATCCCCAACTATTCCCATCTTCTCAAACCTCGGCGGACCCACTTTTCATATTTGCGAAATTCTTCCCGCTCACTGTAAGTTCTGCTGCTGCTGCTGCTGCTGCTGTTTGTCAATTTTGCACGCCCCCTTGAACAATATCAGGAGGTTCAGATGAGTTAATGGCTGCTATTTGTAATGACTGTGGGTTTTTTTTTCTTCTTTCGTGTGTGTGTGTGTGTGTGCGTGTGTGTGTGTGTGTGTGTGTGTGTGTGTGTGCGTGCGTGCGTGCGTGTGTGTGTGTGTGTGTTTTTGGCTACGGTTTCTACGTGCAATCGTTTTTGCACTGACCGGTGGGTTCAGTTCATGTGTGTGCGGATTTTTTTGTTTTTTCTTTTTTGTTTTCTCTACTTTGTCTTTATAGATGATCTTTTCATTGTTGTTTAGGTTACCGTTCTTTGGTTTGACTGCGCATGTATATCTAAATATGACTTAAATAAAAAATTTAAAAAATGTGTGTAACTACATACCTTTTAACCTTTCAAAACAACATACCTACCTGCCTGCCTGCCTACCTACCTGCCCACTTACCTGCCTACCTAACCACCCATGTATACACATGCATGCATACATGCACTGCATTGCATTGTATTTCATTGTATTACTTTACATACATACATACATAAATGATCAATGGTTTCTCCACTGCAGTGGGAAGTCATTTACAGCTTAACCTTTTGTAAAGCTAAGGGGCTCCCTGACAATGGTATGCCTGTCTTTGTCTTTGCCCCAACTGTCAGCGAACATTTCGTGCGCAGATTGGACTATTCAGCCATCTGCCCATTCACAGATAAGATTCATGAGCATCCTCCCCCCCCCACCCCACCACCACCCTCCCCCCCATCCCCCAGCTGGATGACAACGATGGTCATCATCGATCTCGATGGACACACCACCCACCACTATAACCGAATTCTAGCACAGATATCTAGTCTGGACAGCAGATGCCTCGTTCGCTGTTCTGACAGTCATAGCTGGATACGACTTAAATATCACACACACACACACATATATATATATATATATATATATATATATATATATATACACACACACACAGGAAGGGGGGCCACTGAAAGGCCAAGTTGTATTTTTCATCCTAAGGCTTCGGTAAAAATTGTACAGGATGAAAAAGGGTTTTGTAAAAGGTATCAAATGCATGCGTGTGTGTGTGTGTGTGTGTGTGTGAATCAGAGACCCATTTTTCCTTAAGTTATTTCTGACTTATATATATATATATATATATATCATTATTTTGTTGTTATTATTATTATTATCATCGTGATGACGATAATGCTGCTGCTTCTGCTGATGATGGTGATGATGATGTATTCGTCGTCCATTAAATCTGTGTTCTCTCTCTCTCTCTCTCTCTCTCTCTCTCACACACACACACACACACACGCACTCTTATCTCTCTCTCTCTCTCACACACACACACCGCTATGAAAATGTACACAGTTCTGATCTATTATCTCCATTGTGTAAAGAGTCGATAGAAGATGAAGTACATTTTTGTTTTGAAATGCCCCGTTTTGTGTGATCTTCGCGAAAAATTTACCCCCAAAGAAATATTATATATTATATACCCATGCTTATTTCGATTTCATCTGCTGATGGCATCTACGGATGATGGACTTACATGTAACTTTGGCTCTACATTTTGATTTATATAAAGCTTTTCACTTAAGAGATATAATCATGTCATGATTAACTGCTTTAGTTCTAGTGACATGCGCTCTAATGCTATTGCCCCTCGTTCATATGGGGCTATGGCCTTAATGAATAAAGCATCTGAATCTGAATATATATATCTCTCTCTCACACACACAAACACACATATTAAACAATACACACGAACTCACACACACAAACACACACACACACACACACAAACACACGCACACACACACACACACACAAACCCACACACACACACACGCGCGCACACACACACATCCCTTTCTTCAGTTTATTTCTTGCCTACCGTCTCATCCGTTCCCCTCCCCGCCCCCCGCCCCCCTCCCCCCCAACCCCTTTCACCCCCACCTCCCCCCTCCCCACCAAAAATTCTCTACGAACCCGCCACCGTCGCGAAGAGAAGACCCTCCTGAGATTCATTTCCCGTGTCCTTTCAAACTTGATGCTCCCACCACCCCACCCCAATACCACCCCTCCTCTCTCTCTCAACGCCCCCCCCCCCCCCCCCCCAACCCCTCTTCCCCTCCCCCCCAAAATCTTGTCTGGAAGTTTTAAAAAAACTACAAAAAAAAAAGGGAAGTAAAAATCAATCGTTGATTGGTGTTTATTGCTTAAAAGCTTCTTTCTCGCTCCTTCATTAAAGCGCCTGTCCGAAACTCACGGGGTGTAACAGACAGATCTCGGAGTTCGCCCCGAGGTGTCGCGCGCTACGAGAAAGTGGGGGTGGGGGGTGGGGGGGGGGGGGGGGGGGCGGGGGACAGCAGGAGAGGGGGCCCTGACGAGAGATCTTGGTCAGTCGCTAAAGGGGTTAAAAGCCGAAGCCGCAGGGGTGTGAATACGACTTGTAATTGTCGTGTCCGATTTGTCAAACTTTCTTTTTCTTCTCTCTCTCTCTCTGTCTCCAATTTTGTGCTGACGGTTATCATCAACGAGAATAAGCGGGGAGGGGGGAAAGGGGGGGAGGTGGGGGGAGGTGGAGGGGGCTTGGGGTTGGTGGGGGGGGGGGGGGGGGTGGAATTGGGAGGTGGTGATGTGACTTTTCCGTCGGAGGAACCGGAGATTTCTGGTGTTTTAATTTAATGAAATAAAAGGAAAACTTGTAGTGGTTGAAATAGTGGAGGCGTTTGGCATCTGATCGGAGCTAGCTGCTTGCCGGGGTGTGGTGTTGGGAGGGAGGGAGGGGGGGCTGCGGGGTGGGGGTGGGGGTGGGGGGGTCTGGGGGTGGGGGGTCGGGGGGGTGGGGGTTGAAGAGCGTGTCGATGTGAAAGAGAAAGAGGAGGGTTATTTATAAAGGTGGTGGTGGTGGGGGTGGGAGGGTTGGGGGGGGGGGGGGGTCAGGAGGAAGGGAAGATAATCAGAGGAACGGGGGGAAAAAAACCAATGAAAAGTCTCTTTCTCTGTGTGTCAGTCTCTTGTCTGTCTCTTTGTCTCTCTCTCTCGATCCATGCAGTTACATGATGAATAAGCACTGTGTATGCGGCACTGTGTGTGCGGCGGGGGAGGGGGGGGGGGGTTGTGTGTGTGCGTGAGTGCTTGCGTTCTGTGAGTGCCTACAAATATGGTATCCCTGGAAACTTAGCGTGAGTGTGAAAATTAAGTGTTTATGAATCACAGGGAAATTTTTCTCTGACGGTTTCATAATGATATGTTTCTGATTTTTGTTTCACATTAATTTAATAACGATGTTTCACGCCATGGGCTTTGCTCACCCTTGTTTAGGGATCAAGGTATCTTTAAAATAAAAAAAAAAGAAAAAAAAAAGATTCGTTCGTTTTTTCTCTATCTCTCTCAAAAACACATAAACGCATCCACACATAAAACATGTTATAATGAGTGCGTGCACGCGCGTTCGTGTGTGTGTGTGTGTGTGTGTGTGCGCGCGTGCACGCGCGTTCGTGTGTGTGTGTGTGTGGGTGGGTGGGGGGCATGAGAGGGATGGGGGTGGGGAAAAAATGGGGAAAGTGGTGCGTTTGCGCAAGTGCCTGAAAGTGCGTATCAGCAACACACACACACACACACACACACACACAGAGACGAGAGAGAGAGAGAGAGAGAGAGAGAGACAGACAGACAGACAGACAGACAGACAGAGACAGAGAGACGAGAAAAGTGGAGAGAAAGAAGGAGAGAGAGAGTGTGACGGTTAAGAAAGACAGATCAGCGACACAGACTAAGGAATGGCTTTTATGATAATTAGAACACTCAATAATAACAACAACAACAACAATAAGGTGCATTTATAAAACTATACCTACGTACCTCAATACTGAGATACGGTATCTCAATAATAATAATAATAATAACAATAATAATAATGACATTTCAATATTTCTACTGCTACAACTACTACTACTTCTACTTCTACGACGGCAATGATAACTAGTATTACTACTATTACTTCTGCTACTGTCATCATTATTAATATCACTATTATTACTATCATAATCAATGCAAACGCTAACAATAATGTGCATTTATATAGCGAATAACCTGCGGCTCAAAACGCAAACCAAAAATACGAAGGTCTTCTTCAAAGTTAAAATTCGTGCGGGTTCCAGGAACTCTTTTGCCATAACCCGGAAGTGTCCCGGGCGACCTTCAGAAGGTCACACTCCACAAACGCTGTACATTCTAATCGGAAATCTTCAACGCTACATACACACACACACATAGAAAGGCAGACATATCTTGTCTTTAAAATTAGTCTAGGTTTCTGGGACAGGAAGTGGCTAAGGGAAGCAACTCTCCTTAGTAGCAGACGATCCATGCGTCGGACTGAAGCTTCGATACAGGACTTTCACTGGGTTTTTTTATTATTTTTTTTAAGTAAGTGTGTGTGTGTGTGTGTGTGTGTGTGTGTGTGTGTGTGTGTGTGTGTGTGTGTTCATTCCGGTTGTATTTAGAATAGAAAGGCCCGATATAAATGTGCAGTGTATTGGAACATCGAGCGATGTAAAAGTTCTTTCATGAGCCTTTTTTTCTGTATTGTCCGTATACTCCGTGTTGCTAGCATATTCAGGATTTTGAGAAAGGCTAAGCAAACTCCTGAATAAAAAAAGCTAATGTGTGTTTTGCACATTCCTCCTGTCATTATGCTGCTGTGCGCACATGTCAAATGATCGGTATCGTTTTGAGGAAGTGTCTGGGTTTGTTCCAATGTACCTTTTTTTATTTACTTGTGTGCTCAGCTGAATCGGTAGCATAAAGCAGCATTGACTTGGGAGTTCCTTTTTTTTTTTTTTTTTTTTGCTGCCCCATCATCTGCACCATTTCAGTGACATTACTCCCACGCCGCTCATTTAGATTCCCCCATACACGGCCACACCCGGGTTCGTCCGTTGCAGTTCCAGCGTCGGCAGTCCACAGGGAACCATCGATGTTAGGTCGCCAGGAGGCCACACACCAGAGGAGACCCTGCACTGCTGCTGAGTCACTTCGGTGGTGTTAAGTGGTGCCTGTTCTCTTTTAACGTACTTAGGACACCACCTACTAAGCCCCCTACTAACGACAATAATGGCTTAGTCGCGGAGCCAGACTGAGTGAGCGTCCCCCCTAGAGTGGAGACCGCCACCACGTCCCTCAAACAACAGCCCCCCCATGAAT
>NC_134901.1:38806755-38811755 GCF_041734735.1 Babylonia areolata | reverse complement strand
CATGAAAAACGAACCTGGATACATTGTATCTATGGTATACATTTGTTGCTTTGAGTCGTGAGAGGGGGAAAGAGAGAGAGAGAGAGAGGGAGGGAGAGAGGGGGGAGAGAGAAGGGGGAGAGAGGGGGAGAGAGGAGAGAGAGAGAGAAGGGGGAGAGAGAGAAAAAAGAGAGAGAAGTGGGAGAGAGGGGAGAGATAGAAAGAGAGAGGGAGAGAGGGTAGAGAGAGGGGGAGAGAGAGGGAGGGAGAGAGAGAGGGAGGGAGAGAGGGTAGAGAGAGAAGGAGGGATAGAGAGGAAGAGACAGACAGGCAGAGAGACAGAGAGAGACAAAGAAACAGGGAGATACCTAGAGAAAAGGGGGTTAGCGACACAGAGAGAGAGAGACAGACAGACAGACAAAGGAAAGACAGTGAGACAGAGAGGGACAGCGACAAACAGAGAGAGAGAGAGGGGGAGAGTCAGACAGAGAGACAGATGGAGGGAGGGTGAGACGGAGAGGGAGAGGGAAAGAGACAAGAGAAACAGATTCAGAGAGACAGGGAGACGGACAGCACAGCACAGCACAGCACAGCACAACACAACACAGCACATTTCCTCTGCTTACCACGTTAGCATACGATTCCTCGCATGTCGAGAGGTGGGAAAGAGAGAGACGGTCTTCTTCTGTCGACTGTCCACTGCCGTCACCGATTTCTTCAAACAAGCAGGCCTCATTCTTCTTCTTCTTCTTCTCTGTCCCGTTATCTCACGAACCGTGAGGGGCACCACTGATGGCCTGGGAATCATATCAGTTCAGCAGATAATTATTATCATCTCCTTGTAACTGACTCTTTTTTCTTCTTTTGTTTATGCATGCCTCTGTGTGTGTGTGTGTGTGTGTGTGTGTGTGTGTGTGTGTGTGTGTGTGTGTGTACGTGTGTGTGTGTGTGCGTGTGTGTGTGCGTGCGTGTGTGTTTGTTGTTTGTGTGTGTGTGTGTGTGTGTGTGTGTGTGTGTGTGTGTGTGTGTGTGTGTGTGTGTGTGTGTGTGTGTGTGTGTGTGTGTGTGTGTGTCTGCATGTTTTACATTTATTTGCTTATTTATCATCATTATTGTCCCTTTTATTTATTTATTTTATTGATTATTATTACTATCATCATCATTATCATTATTATTATTATTATTACTATCATTATCATTATTATTATCATTCATTATATTATTATTATTACTACTACTACTACTGCTACTATTATTACTATTATTATTATCATTAGGATCATTTTATTATTATTATTATTATTATTATTATTATTATCATTTTTCTGGTCAGGCATCTGCTTAGCAGATGGGGGTGTAGCGCATATGGATTTGCCCGAACGCAGTGACGCCTCCTTGAGCTACTGATACTGCTGACTCTGTCCGCCAATGCACCCGTAGCACGAGTGGTGTGAATTCTGGAGCATCCTGCGATCTGCTTTGAACTGAACTTAAGATTCAACCACTCGGTTGCAGATGCTTTAGGAAGCTAAAATTCATTCGGCGAAAATGGAAGCTACTGAAAAGAAAAAAAGAAAAAAAAGAAAGAGAAAAAAAATCAAGTAAAAGATGACTGATTAATCCCCCATTATGATAACTAATTCTGCACAACCACAACATAAAATAATGCAATCGGTCAGACTTCAAAATTAGACTGAAATACCACCCTTCCACACAAAGTTTACTCTGGGGTAATGTCCTATTAATAATAATAATAATAATAATAATAACAATGTACATTTATATAGCGCCCTTTCTCTCTAAGAGCTCAGGGCGCTTTACATGAAAGAAAAATATTACAAGTTACATAACCACTCTTTCTCAACCCCCCCACACCCCCCTTTCCCACTCAACATGCATCCAAAGTGAGTGGTGTTGGAGAAAAGGAAGCTGAGAGTACTTATAGATAGGTTTAAAAAGATGAGGTTTTAGTGATGAGCAAAAAGCTGGAATAGAATCAGATGCATGGATATGATAAGGAAGGTTGTTCCAGATGTGAGGAGCAGCAAAGAAGAAAGAACGTTCACCATAGGTTCCTGTATCGACACGAGGAAGTTTCAAAAGGAAACAGTCAGAGGAAGCGCGGAGATTTCTTGCGGGAGTGTAAACACTGATAAGGTCAGAAAGATATGTAGGTCCTACGGAGTGGGAAAGCAGAATAGCAGAGACACGCAACTTTGTATCTAATTCTCGCTTCAATGGGGAGCCAATGTAGAGTGCGGAGGTGAGGAGAAATGTGATCAGTACGTGGGACTCTGAGAGTCAGACGGGCAGCATTGTTTTGAAGTTTATGAATTCACTCAAGAATATTATGTGGGCAGCCTATGAAAAGAGAATTACAGTAGTCAATTCGTGGCAGCACAAAAGCAAAAATAAGAGTTTTAGCAGTTTCAACAGAAAGGTGCTGACGGATAGCGTACTAAATCATTACACCTTCTTCGTTCGTGGGCTGCAACTCCCACGTTCACTCGTATGCACACGAGTGGGCTTTTTACGTGTATGACCGTTTTTACCCCGCCATGTAGGCAGCCATACTCCGTTTTCGGGGGTGTGCATGCTGGGTATGTTCTTGTTTCCATAACCCACCGAACGCCGACAAGGATTACAGGATCTTTAATGTGCGTATTTGATCTTCTGCTTGCGGATACACACGAAGGGGGGGTTCAGGCACTAAGCAGGTCTGCACATATGTTGACCTGGGAGATCGTAAAAATCTCCACCCTTTACCCACCAGGCGCCGTTACCGAGATTCGAACCCGATACCCTCAGACTGAAAGTCCAGATTGCACATATTGGTTACATTTTTATGGTTTGTGGGACGAGAAACGGAAAAAGCAAGATGGTGTGGCACGTTAGTTTAGTGACTGAATCTGAATCCGAACTGAATAAAAAAAATAACCTACAAAATAAACGTCGAACTCCGATGAAAATGGGTTTACAACATCTACTAATGGTAATATCGTTTCAAACATGCACAAAAATTGCCGGTAAAATAGGTTTACGACGCTAGTCAAAAAACGTGGTTGTTAAAACATCACACCGAAATCATTCACCTTCACAAACCTGTCAACTTAGGCAGCCATGCGAAAGCAGCTTACCTTCTCCCAAAGCGAGAGAGAGAGCGAGTGACGAAAGTTTGTCGCTTTCAACTTGTTCAGCAATTTACCAGCTGAATTTCAAGCTTGTATGCTGTTGTACTGTTGGTTTGAACGTGGGAAAACCACAGGAAAACAAGTAATAAGCGATATATAGCCTGCTTTTTTTATATCATTTTCTTTTCTTTCTTTTTTTTTTTTTTTTACAATGCCAATGGTTGTCAGTTTCTACCGCCACATCCGCTCCACTGTCAGTCACTTCCTTGGGGATCATCAGTTGCACACAGCTGGCTGTCAATCTGAGATCAGGTCACTGTCCTTTTCGTGCTTGTGAATCACGTGCAAGACGTGATTTTTTTTAATCCCGTTTTCCACGTGCGCTGATTTTGTGAGTTTAGGGCGTTTGTTACCAGTTCAGGGCAAAAGATACCATTGCAGAAAATGACACGCATTGGTTATTGAACTTTTGCTTGTCGTGTGTGTGTGTGTGTGTGTGTGTGTGTGTGTATGCGGATGTGTTTGCGTATACACACGTACGCCTGCTCGTGTGATTATACTTGATGCATGTATGAAACATTTTTTGTTGTTGTTGTTGCTGTAAACGCCATGAGTTTCCCATTCCTGAGAGATGAAAACGTCAATGTGCATTATAATTCTTCTTCTTTGAATACTATTGTTATTATCATTATCACTGTTATTTTATTATTATCATTATCATTATTATTATTATTATTATTGTTGTTGTTGTTTAGCATTGTTGTCATTGTTATCATATCATTATCATTATTATTTAACATTAGTGTCATGGGGGGGCGGGGGGGGAGAAAAGAAGGGAAATCACCCATAAACAAAACAGACTGATTTAAAAAAAAAAAAGGAAAAAAAATAAAAATAAAAAAAGATCTTTCAGCACAGATTTTTTCCAAGAAAGTTGTGTGTGTGTGTGGGGGGGGGGATGCAATTCTATAACCACCCCACCACCTCCCATTCCCACTCCACCACCACCAACACCACCACCCACCACACAGCATCATCATAACGGGAAGGGGAGGCGGAAGAAGAGATGTAAAAGAAGGGTGTGTGTTGTTTTTGTTTTTTGTTTTTTTTTAAACTATCCGTATCAGAAGAAAGAAGAACAAAGACTGACATTCAACACAGCAGTGAGCGTAAAGCGTGAACAAGCATGGATGGGTGTGTGTGTGTGTGTGTGTGTGTAAAGGGTCGGGTGTGTGTGTGTGGAGGAGGAGTTGGGGGGGGGGGGGGGAGAAGAGGAGGGGTGGGGTGGTGAGAGACAGACGCTGTGAACAAAGAGGTATGGGTGAGTGTGTGTGTGGGGGGGGGGGGGCGGGGGGGGGGGGGCGAGGGGGGCGGAGGGGTGGGAGGGGGGGGGGAGCTGGGGTGAGAGGGTGAAACCGTGTGGCAGGAGTTTGTTCACTTCACACCGTTATCTGCCCCCATGTCTTTTGATGTTGCCGACAGACTGAAGTTTAGTTGACTGGTTCAATAAATTCAGTTTTTTTCTTTTTTCTTTTTTTCCCTCTTTTTTTGGTTAGATTTTCTTTTCTTTTTTTATATAAGATCTCTCTCCAGCTGATACTAGGGGAAAAAAAAAGAAATTTACAAAGGGGGCTTGTTGTCTATGTCGAAAAGACAACATCTGTGATGTGATAATTATGCACACTTGTGTGTGTGTGTGTGTGTGTGTGTGTGTGTGTGTGTGTGTGTGTGTGCGTGAGTGAGTATGTGTGTGTGTGTGTGTGTGTGTGTGTGTGTGTGTATGTGTGTGTGTGTGTGTGCGTGTAAGTGTGCGTGCGTATGTGTGTGTGTGTGTGTGTGTGAGTATGTGTTTGTATGTGTGTGTGTGTGTGCGCGTGTGTGTGTGCGTGT
>NC_134901.1:38774255-38776755 GCF_041734735.1 Babylonia areolata | reverse complement strand
CTCTCTTTCGTTCTCAGAGGACCGGCAATTTTTCCTGGCAGCATTCTACTGATGGCAATATCACCATCCATTCCCGCACGCCAGACACCCCACTCCCCAAAAAAATTGTAGCCTGGGGCGCAACGAAGAAATGCAGGGATGGAAATAATTTTCTACGGGACACAGGCAGGACTAGGGGAGATCACCGGCCAAGAGGGACAATGGGACCTTTAATAGGGTTTAGCCGAGCGGCTTCAGTCAAGCGGGATAACTCTCCCCTACAGGCATAGGAGGCCTCCCCTCCTCCCCCCTCCCCAACCCCCCGCACCCCCCCACTCCACCTCTACATGGTTGAAAGGACAGAAACAAAATATTTTAATTAGGGTAAACGGGACTGCTTTTGGGGCCAGGGGCGGTGTTGTTTTCTGCGCCAAGCATGGTCAGCATTGAAACCTGTTTTTGCAAGCTGTCTTTGCAATTTGTTTTTTCTCTCTCTCTCACTCGCTCTTACTCTCACTCACTCTCTTTCTCTGTTGTTTTTCTGTGTCATCATTCAATTAAGAAGACGATTTCCATTTTGTGTTTGTGGATCCCCCCCCACCCCCCCGCCCCCTAAAACAGTGGGCGTGTTGTCTTTATGACACTTGCAAATCTGGGAATATTATTGTCATTGTGATTCTTGATGACAAGAGAAGCTCCGTTTCTGGCTGAGAGATCCTGAGGGCTCTCTTTACATAGATAGATGAAGAACATCGCACTTTGAGAATGCGTAGTTCTTGTCGGAACTGACTGCAAAAACGAAACACATTTGTAGGGGGTAGTAAAAAGGGAATACAATACAATACAACACGACACGACACGACACGATACGATACGATACGATACGATATGATACACTACACTACACTACACTACACTACAATGCAATACAATACAATACACGACGACACGACACGACACGATACGATACGATACGATACAACACATATGATACGATACGATACGACACGACACGACACGACACGACACGACACGACACGACACAACACAACACGACACGATACGATACGATAAGATACGGTACGATACAACACGACCCGATCCGATGCCACCCGATGCGACAAGACGTGATGCGACACAAGACAAGACAAGACAAGACAAGACAAGACAAGTTCACCAATCAAATTAGAAATCAAAGCGCTCATCCAAAGGCTCGTCACTCACAAAACACAGTCTCTCAACCCACACAGCCGAGTCCGACACACAAAAAAAAACAAACACGAGAAAGGTTGAAAAAGAAATAAACAACAACAACAACACCCCTCCTCCCCCCCCCCCCCCCCCGCCCCCCAAAGTAAAACATATCAAGCAAAATAAAAACTTGAAATTAACAAAACACAACAGCTAGATTCATCACTACAGAAAAATAAAAACAACGTGCATCTTTTTTTTTTTTTTTTTTTTTTTTTTTAAAGAAACACCAACAAACACTATCTTGAACTTGGAACAAAGTGCATCTTTCTTTCTTTCTTTATTTTCTTTTATTTATTTATTTATTTATTTTAAGAAACACCAGCAAACACTACCTGGCACTTGATACGTTCCCGAGTAAATCTAAAAACACACCCTTCTACAGCATTCTACAGCAATCAGTTCAGTCAAAAGTCGGGAAGTTCTGTATCTCTGTATCTGTATTTCTTTTTATCACAACAGATTTCTCTGTGTGAAATTCGGGCTGCTCTCCCCAGGGAAAGCGCGTCGCTATACTACAGCGCCACCCATTTTTTTGTTTTTTTTTGTTTTTGTATTTTTTCCTGCGTGCAGTTTTATTTGTTTTTCCTATCGAAGTGGATTTTTCTACAGAATTTTGCCAGGAACAACCCTTTTGTTGCCGTGGGTTCTTTTACGTGCGCTAAGTGCATGCTAGCACACGGGACCTCGGTTTATCGTCTCATCCGAATGACTAAGCGTCCAGACCACCACTCAAGGTCTAGTGGAGGGGGGGGAGAAAATATCGGCGGCTGAGCCGTGATTCGAACCAGCGCGCTCAGATTCTCTCTCGCTTCCTAGGCGGACGCGTTACCTCTAGGCCATCACTCCATTATCCTTAACCGAGTAGTGAACAATTCCACTCCCAAAGCATTCCTCTCTCCCCTTCCCTCCCCGTCCTAAACAAAGAAGGAAAAGAAAGAAACAAAGAAATGAAGAAGAAGAAGAAGAAAGCATTCCTTGAATTGTAGATGTCGCGAGCGATCAGTAAGCGAAAACTGGGGAAACTATGTATATGTGCGTCGTGGTCCACAATTAACAAACAGTAATTAAACAAAAAAAATGTTTAAAAAAAAAAGAAAAAAAAAAGCGAAAAAAAAGCAAAAAAGTAATTTAAAAAAAGCAACAAAAAAAGTTATAAAAAAAAAGAAAAGAAAAGAAAAGAAAAAAAAAACAACCGCCGCCCCCCCCAAAAAACAACAACAACAAAACAACCCAAAAAAACCAAAAAAACCCAAACAAACAAAACAAC
>NC_134901.1:38756755-38759255 GCF_041734735.1 Babylonia areolata | reverse complement strand
AAAAAAAAAAAAAAAAAAAAAAAAAAAACAACAACAACAAAAAGCAACACACACACACACACACACACACACACACACACACACACACACAGAGAGACCAAAAAACTGAAAGACTGTATAAGTAACTAAGTCAGCAAAACATGCCGCCTCGCGCACTCTTGGGAATGTGTGTTCTTTCTCATCTGTAAAATGCAGACATTGACACTGGCACCACTTTTTTTTTTTTTTTTTTTTTTTTGTGTGCAAAACTTTCCTAACTCCCCCCCCTCCACCCCCTTAACGCCACCCCCCCCCCCCCCATCCGCCGCCTCCCCCCCCCCTCCCCCCATGCCCGCTGTGAGTATAGCAATATTCCCTGTCACTCGCCTGTTTTGAACTCACTGCTGACGGGCGCAATAGCCGAGTGGTTAAAGCGTTGGACTGTCAATCTGAGGGTCCCGGGTTCGAATCACGGTGACGGCGCCTGGTGGGTAGGGTAAAGGGTGGAGATTTTTACGATCTCCCAGGTCAACATATGTGCAGACCTGCTTAGTGCCTGAACCCCCTTCGTGTGTATATGCAAGCAGAAGATCAAATACGCACGTTAAAGATCCTGTAATCCATGCCAGCGTTCGGTGGGTTATGGAAACAAGAACATACCCAGCATGCACACCCCCGAAAACGGAGTATGGCTGCCTACATGGCGGGGCAAAAACGGTCAAACACGTAAAAGCCCACTCGTGTGCATACGAGTGAACGCAGAAGAAGACCTCACTGTTGACTCAATGGAGCAAAAAAAACAACAACAAAAAAAACCAACAAAAAACAAACAAACCCCCCCCCAAAAAAAAAAAACCCAAAAAACCCATAAAGCTTCTCTTGCCCACAAAGCCCCCTGCCTGCGATGGTTTCAGTTTCAGTTTCAGTGTAGCTCAAGGAGGCGTCACTGCGTTCGGTCAAATCCATATTTATTATACGCTACACCACCACATCTGCCAAGCAGATGCCTGACCAGCAGCGTAACCCAAGGCGCTTAGTCAGGCCTTGAGAGAGAGAGAGAGAGAGAGAGAGAGAGAGAGAGAGAGAGAGAGAGAGAGAGAGAGAGAGAGAAGAGAAAGAACTACTACTGCGATGAACTGTTGTGCAAAGTCTTCTCTTCCCCATCCTCTACTATGGTAGGTTTAGTAGTCAAGGCCTGATCAGATTGTCGGGTTTGTCTTGTCTTGTCTTGTCTTGCCTCGTCTTAACTTGCTTTGCGTTTCGTTTCGTTGCGTTGCGTTGCGTTGCGCTGCGTTGCGCTGTATTGTATTGTATTGTATTGTATTGTGTGGAGTGATGGCCTAGAGGTAACGCGTTCGCCTGGAAAGCGAGAAAATCTGAACGCGATGGTTCGAATCACGGCTCACAGCCGCCGATATTTTCTCCCCCCCCCCCTCCACAAGACCTTGAGTGGTGGTCTGTACGCTAGTCATTCGGATGAGGCGATAAACCGAGGTCCCAGTGTTGCAGCATGCACTTAGCACACGTAAAAGAACCTACGGCAACAAAAAGGGTTGATCCTAGCAAACTTCTGTAGAAAATTCCACTTCCAAAGGAAAAACAAATAAAACTACACGCAGGGGAAAAAAAAAAAGAAAAAAAAAGGGTGGCGCTGTAGTGTAGCGACGCGCTCTCCCTGGGGAGAGCAGCCCGAATTTCACACAGAGAAATCTGCTGTGATAAAAAGAGAAATACAAATTATTGTATTGTGGTGTTGTGTTGCGTTGGGTTGCGTTGCGCTGCACTGCACTTATTGTATTGTATTGTATTGTATTGTATTGTATTGTATTGCATTGTATTGTGGTGTGGTGTGGTGTAGTTGCGCTGTACTGTACTGTACTGTACTGTACTGTACTGTATTGTATTGTATTGTATTGTATCCCTCTATCACAACAAAATTTCTCTATCAGAAATTCGGGTTGCTCTCCCAGTGGAGAGAGCCCGTCGCTACACAACAGTGCCACCTAAAAAAAAATAATGCATATTTTTCTTCAGTGTTCCTGTCTTTAAGAATAATAATGTCATTCTACCATAAAAACAACAACAACTGAATTCTCCTATAGAACTTAGCCATGGACAACCCTTTCAGTTTGTCGCCGTGGGTTCTTTTACGTGCGCAAAGTGCATGCTGCACACGACGGTATCGGGTTTATCGTCTCATCCGAATGACAACCACCCTGGCGACGTTTATGCGTGGATCAGGTACCTGTTCCTTCCTTCCTTCCTTCCTTCTTTTTATTTTATTTTTTTATTATTTTTTTAATGCATGTATATGTAGCCCACGTGTACTTTTGCATGCATGTATATAACTCAATGCGGGTAAAACTATTCATTGCGCGATAGTCATGGTATAATTTACAACAACAACAACAACAACAACAAAACAATCGATAAAGCATTTTGTCTTTTCAATTTATGAAGCATTATCTACGGTTGGTTGGAACCTGGATATGGAAACTCGGCCCGAACGTTGGCCATTAAG
>NC_134901.1:38736755-38746755 GCF_041734735.1 Babylonia areolata | reverse complement strand
GTAAAACATCTTGTTCTCTGTTGACAATCTGAGAGTGGGCTTTTACGTGCAGGACTGTTTCGACTTGGGCAGCATCAGTAGTCATACCCCGTTTTCGGGGGGTGTTCTTTAGTTTAACGTCTTTTCACGGGGGGTGTGTATGTGTTGAAGAATGCGTTTATTGTGGCACCAATTAAGATAGCAATTATTACGAACGAATGAACTTTTTTTTTTCAATGAGAGAAGTGGAATAAGCATGCACATGTTTTTTTTTGTTTTGTTTTTTTGCTTTTTTTTTTTTTTAAACATCCAGCCCTCAGGGCAAAGAGAAATGAACTGAAAATACTCACAGGATATCAAAAAGGTTATAGAAGTACATACATGACATTCAAATACACTCAAATGCACAGTAAACACTTACAGGTACATAGCCATAATGCAATGAGAAAAAAATGTATATAAATATAATAATACAGAAGTGCAATATGAGAGAGAGAGAGAGAGAGAGAGAGAGAGAGAGAGATGACGATGATGATGATGAAGATGAAGATGATGATAGTGATGATGATGATGATGATGATGATGATGCTGATGATGCTGATTACGATGATGAAGTACACAAATGACTTTCAGATACACACAAATACGTAGGTAAACATTCAAATGCAAATGATGATAATGCCTGTAGTTGAAGACAGACTGAAACAAAAAGACAAAGCAAGATGATGAGAAAATTTCGAACAAATTCATTTCAAGGTGTCAGGAACTTCTGTCATTAAATGAGCATGATAAGCATTTCTGAATTTATTTCATGAGGTGTGGTTTTTGGGGAGAGTGGATAATATTGTTTTGTTTTATGTATTATTTATGATTATGGTTGGGTGTGGGGGGTGTTAAGAGTGTGGTGGTTTTGGGTGTTTTTTGTTTTTTGGGGATTTTTGTGGGGTTTGTTGGTGGGTTTTTTTGTGTGTGATTGGAAATTTGTTTGTTTTTGGGGGGGGGTGGTGGGTGTGTGTGTGTGTTGGTGTGTGTGGGTGTGATGTAGGTTTTGAGTATGTGGGGTTGTGTGGGGGTGTGTGTGATTTTGTTGTGGTGTGTTGTTTTGTTGGGGTTTTGTGTGTGTGTGGTTTTGTTTGTTGAGTAGTGTGTGTGTGGTTGTGTGTTTGTGTGGGGGTGTGTTGATGTGTGTGTTTTGGGGGTTGTTTTGGGGGTGGGTTTTGGTTGTGTGTGTGTGTGTGTGTGTGTGTGGTGTGTTGTGGTGTGTGTGTGTTGTGGGTTGTGTGATGTTGTTGTTTGGTGTGTTGTGTGTGGTGTGTGTGTGTGTGTGTGTGGTGTGATGTTGGTTGTGGTGTGGTTGTGTGGTGATGTGTGGTAGATATAGTGTTGTGGTGATGTAGTGTTGGGGTGGTTGTGTGTATGTTGTGTGCGTGTTGTAACTGCAGGCAAGTGCAGCAAAGGCATATAAGACGTAAAGAGAGGTAAGGGAAAGGGGGGCGGGGGGGGGGGGTGGGGGGGGGGGGGGGGGGGGGGCGGGGGGGGGGGGGGAGTTTTTTGGAGAGGGAGAGAGAAGTTTTTTAAGCAAAGAACGACGGAGAGAAGATGGGAACTGGAAACACAGAGAGCCACAGAGAAACAGACAGTCACAGAGACACAGGAGACAGGGACACAGAGCGCCAAAAAAGACTCTGCGAGTCAGAGACAGAGAAACAGAGACAGTCACAGAGACAGAGAGTCAGAGACAGTCACAGAGACAGAGACACACAGAGACCTACACACGCACACGCACACACCCACACACACACCCACATACACACACACACACACGCACACCCACCCACATACACCACACCACACACACAGAGTCACATACACAGAGTCGCACACACACACACACACACACACACCACACACCCCACACACACACACACACACACACACAAACACTCACACAGAGTCACATACACAGAGTCACACACACACACACACACACACACTACATACACACACACAGCACACCACCTGATCACATACCACACACAAACACACACACACACACACACACACACACACACACACACACACAGAGTCAGAGTCGAGTCAGAGTCACACAGAGAGAGAGAGAGAGAGGAGAGAGAGAGAGAGAGAGAGAGAGAGAGAAAAGAGACCAACGAAAGAAGAGAAGTAATGGTCATCCCCCTTCCTAACACCCACCCACCCCACCCTCCCACCCCACACTCTCCACCCCTTCCCTAGCTCCCTCCCCCCCTCCGCCCCCTCCCCCAAAGTAACAAAACAAAAGAACAACATTAGAAAGCGGGCCGACCAAAAACAGTCAAATTGTATTACGGTGCCCTTAATCGGGTTTGTGGCCATCGAACCCCCCCGCCCTCCCCCCGCACCCCACCTCCTCGGCCCAACAGTAACGTGAGATGTGTGTGTGTGGGGGGGGGGGGGGGAGTGAGGAGGGTGTGGGGGGGAGCACGGGGGGGTTGATGGGAGGGGTGGGGGTGGTGGGGCTAGTCCCACAATTTCGTAGCTTTTACTCGTCCGTATTGGACATACACGTATTCTACCTCCTCCGCACCTTTACCCCCCCAGCCCCACTCCCACTCCCCCTCGCATGTACGTTTGGGAGTGTGTTAGTGTTGGAGTGTGTATGTGTGTGGGGGGGGGGGGGGGGGGGGGGGGAGGCGGGTGTATTTGTATTTGTATTTGTATTTCTTTTTATCACAGCAGATTTCTCTGTGTGAAATTCGGGCTGCTCTCCCCTGCAGGGAGAGCGCGTCGCTATAATACAGCGCCACCCATTTTTTTTTTTTTGGTATTTTTTTCCTGCGTGCAGTTTCATTTGTTTTCCCTATCGAAGTGGATTTTTCTATAGAATTTTGCCAGAAACAACCCTCTTGTTGCCGTGCTTTAAAGAAAAAAAAAAGTCTTTAGCTTATTCATTTGTTTAATCATTTATTCATTGATTTAATGATTTTTTTTTCTCTCTCTCTCTCTCTCAAGGCCTGACTAATAAGCGCGTAGGGTTACGCTGCTGTGCATCTGCTTAGAAGATGTGCTGGAGCGTATATGGATTTGTCCGAACGCTGTGACGCCTCCTTGACTTGAGTTACTGATGAAGAGATACTATTACTGTCTAGGGGTTTATGTATCCAATGCTGACTCTTTGGCGTGTGTGTGTGTGCGCGCGTGTGTGTGTGTGTGTGTGTGTGTGTGTGCGCGCGCGCGCGTGTGTGTGGGTACCCCAGCATCTGTCACTGTCTCTGTCTCTCTGTGTCTCTGTCTCTCTCTGTCTGACTCCCACCCCCCCCCCCCCCCCCCGCACCCCCCCCCTCCCCCGCCGGGCTCCCACCCCCTCCCCCCACGTCCCCAAAAGCTTTAAACGTGTGTCTCTACACGCTTTTGTCCATGCGTATCTAATTTTACGTCTCTGCATCAGACTATCGCTTTTTATTAGTAGTATTATTTATTTTATTTTTATTTTTTTGCACGAATCTCTCCCAGACTCTAGTGGTATCATGTTCTCTCTCTCTCTCTCTCTCTCTCTCTCTCTCTCTCTCCCTGTGTGCCCTAAATCCCATATGTTTGTATTGTCTCTCTGAGCGTCTGAGTTGGACGTCCCTCTGGAGTTATTACGAATCTCATTTTCCCCCCCCTGTCTCTCTCTGTCTGTCTGTCTGTCTGTTCGTCCGTCTGTCTCCATGCAACTTCAGTTGCACTGCCACTTTCAGGGGAGTTTGTACAGGGTTCGCTTTGTGCGTTTGTGTTTTTGCTTGTCAGTCTCTGTTACCGAACGATATCCACACTCCTCCTCCTCCTCATCCTCCTCCTCTTCTTCTGTTTCTTCTTCTTCTCCCCCCCCCCCTCCTTCTCCTTCTTCTTGTTCTTGTTCTTCTCCTTTTCTTCCTCCTCCTCCTTCTTCTTCTTCTCTCCCCCTCCTCCTCCTTCTTCTCCTCCTCCTCCTCCATCTTTTTCTCTTCCTCCTCCTCCTCCTTCTTCTCCTTCTTCCCCCTTCTCCTCCTCCTTCTTCTTCTTCTTCGTCGTCGTTGTCGTCGTCGTCTTCTTCCTTCTCCCCCCCAACCTCCTCCTCCTTCTTCTTCTCCTCCTCCATCTTCCTCTCCTCCTCCCCCTTCTTCTTCTCCTCCTCCTTCGTCTTCTTCCCCCTTCCCATCCTCCTCCTCCCCCTTCTTCTTCTTCTCTCCCCCTCCTCCTCCTCCTCCTTCTTCTCTCCCCCCTCCTTCTTCTCCGTCTTCCCCTCCTCCTTCTTCCTCTTTCCCCCTCCTCCTCCTCCTCTCCCTCCTTCTTCTCCTCCTCCTTCTGTTCCTCCTCCTACTCCTTCTTCTTCTCCTCCTCCCCCTCCTTCTCCCCTTCCTCTCCCTAACCTCCTCCTCCCCCTTCTTCTTCTGCTCCTCCTCCTCCTTCTTCTCCTTCTTCCCCTCCTTCTCCTCCTCCTTCTTCTTCTTCTTCGTCGTCGTCCTCCTCCTTCTTCCCCAACCTCCCCCTCCTCCTTCTTCTTCTGCTCCTCCTTCTCCTCCTCCTTCTCCTCCTCCTCTCCCTCCTTCTTCTCTTCCTCCTCCTCCTACTTCTTCTTCTTCATTGGGGCGTCGCTCAGAAGAACTGTTCACCAGATTCCTCCACTATGTCTAGTCGGAGGTGGCTGGGTCTTTGCAAAAAAATGATGTGTGTGTGTGTGTGTGTGTGTGTGTGTGTGTGTGTTTCCCCAGTCCATTCCGCAAATCATTTGTCAGTCCATTATTTTTTCTGGATGTCTTCCCCCATCATTTGGAAGATTGTTTTGGCAAAGACCACTGGACGTCGTTACGTGGTAGAACCAACGGGGGTTGTTTTTTTTTCTTTATTATTTTTTTAACTGGTGTCAGCAGATCATTATTCTTTCAGCAAAGGCTGTTTGGGGATCTTGTTACGTTGCCATGCCAATGTAGCATTTTTTTTTTTTTTTTAACTGGTGTCAGCTGATCTTTGAAGTTGTAGCAAAGACTATTTGGGGATCTTGTTACGTTGCCATGCCAATGTAGCATTCTTTTTTTTTTTTTTTTTTTAACTGGTGTCAGCAGATCTTTGTTCTTTTAGCAAAGGCTGTTTGGGGATCTTGTTACGTTGCCATGCCAACGTAGCATTCTTTTCTTTTTTTTTTTTTTAACTGGTGTCAGCAGATCTTTGTTGTTTTAGCAAAGGCTGTTTGAGGATCTTGTTACGTTGCCATGCCAACGAAGCATTCTTTTTTTTTTTTTTTTTTTTTTTTTAACTGGTGTCAGCAGATCTTTGTTGTTTTAGCAAAGGCTGTTTGAGGATCTTGTTACGTTGCCATGCCAACGAAGCATTCTTCTTTTTTTTTTTTTTTTTTTTTTTTTTTTTTTTAAACTGGTGTCAGCAGAACTTTATTCTTTTAGCAAAGGCTATTTGGGGATCTTGTGACGTTGCCATGCCATGTAGCATTCTTTTTTTTTTGTTGTTGTTGTCTTTTTCTTTTCTTTTTTTTAACTGGTGTCAGTAGATTATTGTTGTTTTAGCGAAGGCTACTGGGGGGGTGTTGTTACGTTGCTATGCCAACGTTGTTTTCTGTTGTTGTTTTTAAAAAAAAATGAAAACTGGTGTTAGCAGATCTTCATAATATGGGTCAAATGGGTGTCCTGCTTAGGTTTTGGACCCCTTTCACGCTGATGATAATATGTGAGTGTACCTGATTTTTGGGGGGAGCTTGACAAAACACCCCGTTCCATGGTTTTGAATGAAATTATAAAACACTGAATTCTGTTGTTTAAAACGATCCAAATAGACGCCCCGGGGCTTTGCTCTAAACCCGATGAGTCAGACGGGTTTTTTTGGGGTTTAGTTAGTTATTATTACTAGTTAGCTTAATTACAAATTTTTAGTTTACTACTTTTTTAGTTAGATAGTATTTTTTCATTCATTCATTCACTTTCATTCATTACTCCTTTTATTTGTGTATTTGTTTTTTGTTTTTTTTATTCTTTTACTCTTACTAAAGATGTATCCCTTTTTTTCTGAGCACTTTTTTTTTTTCCCCCCCCTCTTTTCAACCTGTACTTTTCCCCGCCAACCTCTCATTTTTTCCCCAAACCCCCCTTTCTCTACTCCCCACCCCCCCCCTCTCTCCTCTCATCCTCTCTCTCTCCGCCACCTCTCCTCTCCTCCTGTCCCTCTCTCTCTCTCTCTCTCTCCCAAACCCCCCTCGCTCCCCACCCGCTCTCTCTGTCTCCCGCCACTCTCTCTTCTCTCTCGCCATACACATCTCTCTCTCTCCCCACCCCCCTTCTCGGACCTCTTCTCACTCTCTCTCTCTCTCTCTCCCCCCCCCACCTCTCTCTGTCGCCCGCCACCGTCTCACTTCCCCCATCACAGCTCTCTCTCTCCCCACTCCCCCTTTCGCTGTCTCTCTCTCTCTCTCTCCCACACCCTCTCTCTTCTCTCTCCTCCCCCCCCCTTTCTCACTCTCTCTGCTGTGCTCCCGCCACCCTCTCTCTCTCCCTACCCTTATTTCTCCTCCCCACCCTCCTCTCTCTCTCTGTCTCCCCCCACCTCTCTCTCTCTCCCCACCCCCCCTCTCTCTCTCTCCACCCACCCCCCTCTCTCTATCCCCACCACCCTCTCTCTGTCTCCCTCCACCTCTCTCTCTCCTCCCCACCCCCTTTCTCACTCTCTCTCTCTCTCCCCACCCTCTCTCTCACTCTCTCTCTCTCTCTCCCCACCCTCTCTCTCACTCTCTCTGTGTCTCCCGCCACCTCTCTCTCTCACTCTCTCTCTCCCCACCCTCTGTCTCACTCTCTCTCTCTCCCCACCCCCCACCCCCTCTCTCTCTCCCCACCACTCCCACTCTCTCACACACTCTCACTCTCTCTCTCAATGTCTCCCGCCACTACACATGAAAAAAAACCAAATAATTCATTATTCACAGCACAGCAGTTTGTGTTGCCGATGCCCAGCTTCCTTCCACACCGACACCGCACCGAGCAGCAAGCATGCAAGCCAAGTGGCAGTGAGGTAGCAGAAGCAGTATTATGATTATTATCATTATCATTATTATTATCATTATTATTAATCATGTTATTTCCTTCCACCTCTCCTAGCCTGTGAGGATCCCTCATCGACATCAACCACTTTGCCGTCACGTGACCACCACCACCACCAAGGGCAAGGGCCCACCACCACCACCACCACCACCACCACCACCATCACCACCACCACCAACACCACCAACACCACCACCACCATCACCACCACCACCATCACCAACACCACCACCACCACCAACACCCCCCCAGTCCCCCCCCCCCACCACCAACACCACCACCACCACCACCACCAACACCACCAACACCACCACCACGAGCCTCTCTAACAGCTCCTGGAGACAGATCCTTCCTTACAGTAGCACCCGTACCACCACCACCATCACCACCATCACCATCATCACCACCACCACCCAACACAGCCTTTCTGTCTGTGCCTGGAACCCTCTCTCTCACTACTACAATAAAAGACAGCCGCCTGAAACCTTGATGGTCAACTCAAGTCACTCAACCCTCCCCCCCCTCCACACACACACACGCCCTTACCCCCCCCCCCCATCCCTCCACTGCCCCCCCCCTCCCCCCACCCCTTCCAAACTGCGAGCCGACGAAAGGTCAAGGAGGGGGGCGGTTGGGGGGGGGGGGGGGCAGGGGAAGGATGGTGGAGGGAGAGACCGTGCCGACAAAGTGGAAAGTGCGCATGAAATCTGTCGTCACGTGACTCTGTGAGTGGTGGTGGTGGTGGTGGTGGTGGTGGTGGGGGGTGGGGGGGGTTGGTGCCGTGTGGTGGTCAGTCAGTTTTCTGGCTGCTCACGTGCGAACGACAGAAAAGGTAGACAGGGGGGGGGGGGTGGAGGGTGGTGGAAGGGGAGTGTGGGGTGGGTTTGGTGGGGGAGGGAGGTTGGGTGTGTGGGGGGTGGGGGTGTGTGGGAGAAGAAGAAAGGGGGATTTCCAGACTTGACGATGCCAGGCTGCCGTCAACAGACTGTCTGACTGACTGTCTGTCTGTCTGTACTGTCTGTCTGTCTGTCTGTCAGTGCGGTGTCTAAGGAATGCTGCTGGCCACCCCTGTAGTGGTGAAGGGTAGAGAGAGAGAGAGAGAGAGAGAGAGAGGGGGGGGGATGGAGGGAGGGATGCATGGAGAGATGGGGGGGGGGGGAGGGGGGTGTAGCAGAGAGAGCGCAGGAGAAAGAGAGGGTGAGAGAGAGAGGGAAAGAAATAAAGACAAGGAGAGACAGAGCAGAGGGAGAGAGACATAGAGAAGGAAAGAGAGAGAGAGAGAGAGAGAGAGAGAGAGAGAGAGAGAGAGAGAGAGAGAGAGATGGAGAAATGGAAGGCGAAAAAAAGGATCAGAGGGAGACAGAGAGGGAGACAGAGTGTGGAGAGAGAGGGAAAGGGGGGGGAGAGAGAGAGAGAGAAAGGAAAAACAGAAAGGGAGAGAGAGAAAGAGAAGGAAAGAGAGAGAGAGATGAAGAGATAGAGGGAGAAAAAAATGATGAGTGGGAGAGAGTGAGAGAGGGAGAGTGAGAGGGAGAGTGAGAGGGAGAGAGAGGGAGAGAGGGCAGAGAGAAGGAAAATACGGGGGAGATAGAGAGAGAGAGAAAGAGAGAGAGGGAGAGGGAAAGAGAGGGAAAGGGGAGATAGAGGGAGAGAGAGAGGGGGTGACGAGAAAGGAGAAAGAGAGGGAGAGAGAGTGGGTGAGAGAGACAGAGAGAGACAGAGAGAGACAGAGAGATAGAGACAGAGACAGAGAGACAGAGACAGAGAGCACGTGCAGGCATGTCGTAGCTTCACCTTTGATCCCTTATATAGCACTGGGCAGCGGAGATAGGTACAAGTGAACGTATTCGATGAAGGTTTTCGGTTTTCTTTGCTTAGCTGGTTGGGGTTTATACACGCCAATAAAAGTCCCACTAGTGTCTACTCTAAGAGCTGAGGGCGCTTTACATGAAAGAAAAATACTACAAGTCACAAAAAACATTAATGCCCACTCTTTCTCAAAAGAAAAACCCTCCCCCCCACTCACACTCTCCCTTTCCCACTCTTCATACATCCAAAGTGAGCTGACATGAGTGGTGATGGAGAACAAGGAAGCTGAGAGTACTTATAGACAGGTTTAAAAAAAAGAAAAGAAAAAAAAGAAGAGTTTTTAGTGATGAGCGAAAAGCAGAAATACAATCAGATGCACGGATATGATGAGGGGGAAGGTTGTCCCAGATTGTGAGGAGCAGCCAACAAGAAAGAACGTTCACCATAGGTTCTTGTATTGACACGAGGAAGTTTATAGAAAACCCAAAAGGAAACAGTCAGAGGAAGAGCGGAGATTTCTTGCGGGAGTGTAAACACTGATAAGGTCAGAAAGATATGTAGGTCCTACGGCCGAGTTGGAAAGCAGAATAGCAGAGACACGCAACTTTGTATTTAATTCCCGCTTCACATATACGAGTGAACATAGGAATCGCAACCCACGAGTTTCAGTTTCAGTTTCAAGTAGCTCAAGGAGGCGTCACTGCGTTCGGACAAATCCATATACGCTACACCACATCTGCCAAGCATAACCCAACGCGCTTAGTCAGGCCTTGAGAAAAAAAAAGAAGAAGAAAAAAAAAGATAAGCGTACATACATAAATAAATGAATAATAATTATGATATAAAAAAAGGAAGATAGTAGTAATGAAAATAATGATAAAATAAACCCACGAACAAAGAAGAAGAAATACTTATACGAATATATATTTATTTATTTATTTTTGGTTTATTCATTCATTTATATCTATTCAGTTATTTGGTCAGTTAAGTTATTTGTTTCTTTGCTTGTTTTGTGGCTTGCCAATTCACCCTTCGCTTTTTTTTCTCTCTCCACTTTTTGTGGCTGACAACGAAAAGAGCCGATGACCAAAGTCAAGTGTCCAACTCTTTGTATTTTGTATTTGTATTTGTATTTCTTTTCATCACAACAGATT
>NC_134901.1:38704255-38726755 GCF_041734735.1 Babylonia areolata | reverse complement strand
CCCCTCTCTCTCTCACTCCCTCCCTCACTCCCCCCTCTCTGTCACTCACTCCCTCACTCACTCCTCCCTCTCTCTCTCACTCCCCCCTCTCTCTCACTCACTCCTTCACTGCCCCCCCCTCTCTCTCACACACTCCTTCTCTCACTCCCGCCTCTTTCTCTCACTCCCTCTCTCACTCACTCCCCCTCTTTCTCTCACTCCCCCCTCTCTCTCCCACTCCCTCCCTCACTTCCCCTCTCTCTCTCACTCCCTCTCTCACTCACTCCCCCTCTCTCTTTCTCTCACTCCCCCCTCTCTCTCTCACTCACTCCCCCTCTCTCTCTCTCACTCACTCCCTCACTTCCCCTCTCTCTATCACACTCCCTCACTCACTCCTCCCTCTCTCTCTCTCTCCCTCACTCACTCCCCCCTCTCACTCACTCCCTCACTCCTCCACCTCTTTCCCTCACTCACTCCCCCCTCTCTCACTCACTCCCTCACTCCCCCTCTCTCTCTCTCTCACTCCCTCACTCCCTCCCCCTCTCTCCCTCACTCACTCCCCCCTCTCTCTCTCTCTCACTCACTTCCTCACTCACTCACTCCTCACTCTCTCACTCCCTCACTCACCCCCCCCCCCTCTCACTCCCTCCCTCACTCCTCCACCTCTTTCCCTCACTCACTCCCCCCTCTCTCACTCACTCCCTCACTCCCCCTCTCTCTCTCTCTCTCACTCCCTCACTCACTCCCCCCTCTCACTCCCTCACTCACTCCCCCCCCTCTCTCTCACTCACTTCCTCACTCACTCACTCCTCCCTCTCTCACTCACCCCCCCCCCCCTCTCTCTCTCTCTCTCTGTGCACACAAGGCGGCGGGTCAGGGAAGGTTGACATTTTCCTGCCAGTCAAAGGTCACCGCCAAATTCTTGGCATGTGTTGAACGATTTTATCACGCTTCCCCCCCCCCGCCCCCCGCCCCCCACCACCACCGCCACGCCCCCCTCCACACCCACACCCCACGTCTCTCGCTACCCACCCTAACCCTCTACTTCTTTTCTCCAAACCGTCACTTCTTTAAACGGCCCTCTCCCTGAACGGCTTGATTCCAGAAATGTAAGAAACACTGACTTCCTGTTGTCTCACGTGATGTAATGGCGACCTCGATTGATCAGCGGGCGGAGGCGTGGATGGGCGTGGCAAAGCAGTAATAGTAATGATAATGAGAATGATAAAATTACTACTACTACTACTACTACTACTGTAGCGGCTTCTGCTGCTGCTACTACTACTACTACTACTACTACTACAACTGCTGCTACTGCTTCTGATATTACTACTACTACTATTGACGATGATGTTAAGGGATTGGCGTGGTATAAAATACTATACTAATACTATTATGTTGATGATAACGGCGATGATGATGATGATGATGATGAATATGCTGCTGCTACTACTACTGGCATCAACAACAATAGCAAGAACAATGACAACACTAATAATAATAATAATAATAATAATAATAATAATAATAATAATAATACGAAGAAGAAGAAGAAGAAGAAGAAGAAGAAGAAGAAGAAGAAGAAGAAGAAGAAGAAGAAGAAGAAGAAGAAGGAGGAGGAGGAGGAGGAGGAGGAGGAGGAGAAGCAGAAGAATAAGGAGGAGGAGGGTGAGGAGCAGAAGAAGAACAACAACAACAACAATTCAGATTACCGCTCACACCTCCCAATAACAATGTTAGTACATGTACACAGATATGCATGCATTGAAGGAAGACCTACCATACAAAAACAAGCCTGCGAACACACACACAAACACGCAAACAAACACACACACACACACACGAACAGCTTCAAACAAAAATTCAAGAAACATAGTGATGGTAGACAGAACGGTAGAGGTATGTGTGTTTTGACAGACTTTCGATTAAAACTGACCTGGGGAATCCACATGATGGTGGCACTTGGCTCCAGACTGCCAGGCAAGGATTGGAGGGAGAAAGAGCGTTGACTGTTTGGAGACTTTTTTTTATAATTTTTTTTTTTTTGGGGGGGGGGAGGAGGGGGGGTGGTACGGGGGAGGAGGGGGGGGGGGCTTCTTCCAGGAATCATCAGCATTCTGGAATGAGCAGCCGACCGTAAAAATCTGAAAGCAGCAAAGATTGAAGGTAAGCCCTTGCCTCCTGTCCAACTTCAACTTTCCTCCGTTCCTCCCAACCCCCCCCCTCCTCCCCGCCCCCACCCCTACCACCCCCCAAACAATTAATGTTGATCTCATTGTATGTCTTCGATGTACGTGTATTTTTCTTCGTAAGATGATTTCGTTGCTTATCCTGTACATAGAACACCACAAACTCACATCAGAGCAAACCCAAATCTCAGACAACTTCAAACACATAAAAAAAAAAGAGTTAAAAATATTCGCTGAAATTGTCCATGAAAACACAACAGTTAGACAAAGAACTTTGTATGTTTAAATCTCACACAACTGCAAACACATTTAAAAAAAAAAAAAAAAAAAAAAAAAAAAAAATATATATATATATATATATATATATATATATATATATATATATATATATATTCACTGAAATTGTCCATGAAAACACAACAGTCGGACAGAGAACTTTGTATGTTTAGAAGAATATTACTTTGAATACATTTAGAAACAGCGTATCAATGGAAAAACTCACGTGTTAAAAACACAGAAATAAAAAAAAAAGGGGAAAAAACAGAAGGAAAAAAGATTTTTTTGTTTTTTTTGCCAAAGAAGAAGGCGTGTGAAACAAAAAACACAAAAAAAAAAACAACAACAAAAAACAAAAAACAAAAAACAACAAAAAAAAAAAAAAAAAAAGGAAAAAGAAATTAAAAAAAAAAACGAACAAAAAACAACATGGTGGTGCTCCATGAACTGCATGCAGCAGACGCCACAAAAAATTTTTTTTTTTTAAATAAAAAAAAAAAAAAAAGAAAAGAAAAGAAGAAAAAAATGACTGAACGAAAGTCACAAAGGTATGTGGATGCAGTATGGTACATAATACTAAAACACACGGTAGCTTTTTTTTTTTTTTTTTTTTTTTTTTTTTTTTTTTTTTTCTAATTCATAATTATCATCCTGTGAGAAATGGGCAGCAAGTGTGATTTTTCCTCAAGAAGAGGGGTTTTAATAATAATTATATGCGTATGTCTGGATGCTCTGAAGTGTTTGTCTTGCAGCACAGATTTGGGTTCAACACTACATCCATCCGCAGCGAAGTAAAAAAAAAAAAAAAAAAAAAAAAAAAAAAAAGGAAAAAAAAAAGCAGACCTGGATATATACAATTTTCTTTCTCATTTGTGAATAGATAGACGAGTGTTTGAGAATCAGATGATCAGAATAGGGGATGATTTTATTATGTCGTATCTATAATGTCAGACTGAGAAATTAAGAGCGGTGTGAAGTCTGTGATAATATAAACGCATAGATTACAAAGCAAACCAGCACAGTGCGACATGCCATTTGAATTAAGTACCACGTTGCGAAGTAGAAACCAACAAGCAAACATCTTCACAATTCCACTAATATAGCACACACACACACACACACACACACACACACACACACACACACGAACACGCAAACACACACACACACACACACGCAAACACATCAACACACACACACACACACACATACGCACACACACACACACACACACACACACATCAAAACACCCTCCGCCCCCCCCCCAGCCCCCACGCACAGGTATATATATATATATATATATATATATATATATATTGTGTGTGTGTGTGTATGTGTGTGTGTGTGTGTGCGTGTGTGTGTTTGTGTGTTTCTTTTTTTCTTTTTCTTTCTTTTTTTTACAGAAAGAACTATCGCGAAACCACACAACCACACAACCACACAAACCTAAAGATTTAGAAAAATTATAAATCTTATTAAAAAAAAAAAATAAAAAAAAATCTTCAAAAGCAATGGCCACCCTGGTGAGAAGAACAAAACACTTCCCACCTGTTCCGTTCCGTCACGTCACTCAAACCATGACGTCACCGTTTCCGGTTGACGGAGGAAGTGAGTGGATGAAGAGGAAGAGAGGAAAAGAGAGAGAGAGAGAGAGAGAGAGAGAGAGAGAGAGAAACCCAAAAAACAAACATCCTTGACAACAGGTGTGATGGGAGGGGGGAGAGGGACAGGGGGGGTCGGGGGGCAGGGTGAGGGGGCGGGGGGAGAAAATGAAACGCCTAACATCACACTTAATGGAGTCAAGATGTTCGTCCGTCATTAATAGCAGTGGAGATTCCCCCCCCCCCACCCTCCACCCCCCGAACCCCCCTCCACCCCCCTCCCTTGCTTCTCAGGTTTAATGGGTAGGAGTTGGTCGTCTCTGTCTCTGTCTCCTCCTCACTCTCTCTGTCTGTCTGCCTGTCTGTGTCTCTGTGTCTGTCTGTTTGTCTCTCCCTCTCTCCATCTCTCTCTCTCTGTTGTTTTTTTTCTGTCTGCCTCAGTTTCTCTCTCTGTCTCCTTCTCTCTCTCTCTCTCTCTCTTTCACTGCATGTCTCTCGCTCCCGAGTGCATTAGCAGTTCAGTTCAGTTAACTACTCCAAGGAGGCGCCACTGCTTAGCTTAGCGCGGATAAATCCATATACGCTACACCACATCTGCTAAGTGGAGAGCCTGACCAGCAGCACAACCCAATGAGCATAGTCAGGCCTTGAGGGTAGTTAATATATATATATATATATATATATATATATATATATATATATATATATATATATATAATTTCAAAAAACAACTAACAATTACGTCCGCACAAAAGTTGAGGGAAACTTCAAATATCAATATATCGTTATAACAATAATGATAATGATAAGAACAATAAAGATACTAAATGATGATGATGGTGATGATGATGATAGAGTAATCATAATTATGATGATGATGATGATGATGATATAATAATAATAATAATAATAATAATAATAATAATAATAATAATAATAATATATAATCGATATAAGCAAGGAGAATAAAACAAACAAACAAATCAATCAATTAATCAACGGGTTTGGATATGCATGACATGGGATCTCTCTGGAAAACAACAACAACAACAAAAAAAAAAAAAGAAAAAAAAAGAGAGAACAACTAACAGAGAAAGAAAGAAACAACAACAAAGAGATTTGAAAAAAAAAAAAAAAAAAAAGCGAGGGAAAACAATTCACACACACACACACACACACACACACACACACACACACACACACACACACACACTGAATAATAAAACAAATATCCCATCTCTCTCTCTCTCCCCCCCCTCTCTCTCTCTCTCATCGATCAGCTCCAGATCCACTCTGGTTTCTGCGCTCCCAGATTCGAACACTCCACAGTCCGTCGGCCGCGGCTCTTTCTCTGTGTCTGCAGGATCTTGTACTTGGATAATTTGGAATGAGCATCCCTCATTCTGCACTCATCAGTTCTTTTATGTCTTGCCTTAAAATCTTACCTCCTTTATATATATATATATATATATATATATATATATATATTAAAAAAAAAAATTAAACAGCCCTTTGATCCTCACCTCTCTTTCCTGTCTGTAATGTGATTTTTTTTTTCTATTTATCATCATTATTATTATCATCATCATCATCATTTATTGTTCTTGTTGTTCTTATCATTATCATTATTGTTATAACGATATATTGATGTTTGAAGTTACCGTCAAATTTTTGTGCGGACGTAATTGTTAGTTGCTGGGTTTTTTTTAATTCTATTTTAAAGAACACGTTTCACCCTATAAAGTAACAACATCAAGAAAACTATCAATAAAGAACGACGAAAATGCTTCACAGCAACAGACTGGTGGTAAAAAAAAAAAAAAAAAAAAAAAAAGAGAGAGAGAGAGAGAAAACAACAACAACAAAAAAAACAAAACAAAAAAAAAAACAAAAAAAAACGAAGTAGAAGAAGGAGGCAAACCCGTACAAGTCCAGCACCCCCCTGCCCTCTCCTCCCCAACAGGGCACCCAGAAAAAAAAACCAAAAAACAAAAAAAACCGTCAGTATCAAACACCACTCCTTGACAAACAAGTCAACACCCTCTTCCAGGAAATCCAACCCACTTTGAAGATACCCCACCCCTGACAACACCCCCTAACAGTAACACCCCCCCCCCCCCACACACACACACACATATCTACCCCCCATCCACCCACACCCACACACCCTTACCTTTGTCCTCATTACCCCATTGTCCTTCGGACTGTGAGGGTGGGGTGACAAGGGTGTGTGGATGTGTTGGAGGGGCTGTGGGTATGTCGTAGGTGAATCCGCACGGACCGTTAGTCTAATGATAGGGAATGGGGATTGGGGGGCGGGGAGAATTGGTAATACCCCTGTTAGGGGGACTGGGGGGAGGGGCGGTGGAGGAGGGGATGTGGCCATCAGGCTTACTCTCTTGTCGTCATTGGGTTAACTCTCTCCATACGAACGGCGAAAGAGACGACGTTAACAGCGTTTCACCCCAGTTACCATCATCAAAATATTGCAAGCGGAAGGCTCTTATACTGAAGAGGTGAATGTTGACAAAGAATACCACAGTTCTGACGACGGAAGCTAAAGGTTGGGTCATTCAGACACCCATTGGACATCCGAGGGGTCTGTGTAGAGGAGAAGAGAGGACTGGCCGTACTGAGTGAGTTAACTAGTTGACGGAGGTCGCTTAGTTGCTTTGCAGAGTGTTTTACGGTGATGTTTCATCGTTTCAATTTTAGGTATAGATCACTACTTCTGCTGCTGCTGCTGCTACTACTACTACTACTACTACTGTTGTTGCTAAAACTACAAGTATAGCTGTTGCAGCTGATGCTGTTGCCTCTATCGTAACAAACAACAGCAATGATATCGAGAATAACAATAGTTATGATGATGATGATGGTGATCATGATAATAATGATAGCAATAATGATAACAATATAATGTTAATGCTAATAACAATGGTGATGCTGATCCTGATGCTGATAATAATAATAATGATGATGATGATAATAATGATAATAATAATAATAATAAAATAATGAGAAGAAGAAGAAGAACCAGAAGAAAAAGAAAGATCATAACAACAATGATGATGATGATGATGATGATGATGATGATGATAGTGATAACATCAACGAGAACAACAACGGCAACGATGTCATCAGTGCAACGGTGTTCCAGGGAATCAAAATTCCCATATAAAATTCGTCCAGAAAGTCAGGCAATGCCAGCAGACTAGTCCCCACCCACACTGTCACAGAAAACGAAGAAACGTTTAACTCTCTCCATACGAACGGCGAAAGAGACGACGTCAACAGCGTTTCACCCCAATTACCACCATCAAAATATTGCAAGCGGAAGGCTCTTGTACTGAAAAGGTGAATGTTGACAAAGAATACCACAATTCTGACGACGGAAGCTAAAGGTTGGGTCATTGAGACACCCACTGGACATCCGAGGGGTCCGTGTAGAGGAGAAGAGAGGACTGGCCGTACTGAGTGAGTTAAAGAGGCTCGTGGAAGAAGAAAAAAACAAACAAACAAAAAGCAACAATAAACCACTTAAATCCAAGTTCAACCCTAGTATGCTAACCACTCCAAAACGACATCCACCCGCTTTACCACCCCCAGTTAGGAGATACCCCACCCTGACAACACCCTGTAGCAGTACTCCCTCCCTCCCACGCCTACCTGTCCACCCTAGCCTATTGTCCCGCTGATGTGAGGGTGGGGTGACAAGGGGGTGTGGGTGTGGGTGTGCAAGGGGATCCGCGCTGACCGTTAGTCTAATGATGGGGTTTAGGGGAATTAGGGGGCGGGGGAACGACTGGTATACCTCCTGTAGTAGGGGGATGTGGCCATCAGGCTTACTCTCTGTCGTCACTGGGTTAGTGGAGGTCGCTTTGTCGCTTCGGTGAATGTTTTACGGTAATATTTTGATGGCTTCCGTTTTAGGTATGTACTACTACTACTTGCACTACTACTACTACTACTACCAAACAGCAACAGCAATAGTAATTAAAATAAAAAATATTGATAATAATAACAACAACAACAACAACAACAACAACGATGATGATGACAATAACTGTAACATCACGAGCAACAATGCTGGGCAAGATGTCAGTCATGCAACAGTGTTCCAGGGATTCAATTTTTTCATCAAGTCCGTTTAGAATGTGAGACAAATGCCAGATTATTCCCAAACTGTCATTGAGAACGGAAAAAGGTTTAGAAAGGCTAGTTGTAAAAGAAATAAAGAAAAACCCCACAAAACAACAATAAACCCCATAGAACCAAATTCAACCCCGGTATGTTAACCACTCCAAAAAGACAACCACCCGCTTTTCCACCCCCAGTTAGGAGATACCCCACCCTGACAACACCCTGTAGCAGTACTCCCTCCCTCCCACGCCAACCTGTCCTCCCAAACCTATTGTCCGGCTGACTGTGAGGGTGGGGTGACAAGAGGGTGTTGATGTGGGTGTGCAGGGGGATCCGCGCTGACCGTTAGTCTACTGATAGGGTTTAGGGGAATTAGGGGGCGGGGGAACGACTGGTATACCTCCTGTAGTAGGGGGATGTGGCCATCAGGCTTACTCTCTGTCGTCACTGGGTTAGTGGAGGTTGCTAGAGATTGTACTGGGTTGGTTGGCTTCACTGGACTTAGCGGAGGTCGCCGTATCGAATTTGTTCTGTCTGTCGCGTCACTTTGTAAGTGGAGGTCACTTAGAGTTTGTACTGTTTGTCGTCACTGGATTAGCGGAGGTCGTTAGAGTTTGTGCTGTCTGTCTCATCTCTGATTTAGTGGAGGTCGCTAGAGTTTGTACTGTGACGTCACTGGTTTGCGGAGTTCGCTTGAGTTTGCACTGTGACGTCACTGGGTTAGTGGCGGTCGAAAGAGTTTGCGCTCTGACGTCACAGGGTTTGTAGAGGTGGCTAAAGTTTGAACTGTCTGTCGCGTCACTGGAGTAGTGGAGGTCACTAGTAGAGTTTGTACTGTGTTGCTTCTCTGGTTTAGCGGAGATAGCTAGAGTTTGTACTGTATGTCGTCACTGAGTTAGCGGAGAAATAGGGAGAAAGAATATACGGGCGCAATAGCCGAGTGGTTAAAGCGTTGGACTGTCAATCTGAGGGTCCCGGGTTCGAATCACGGTGATGGCGCCTGGTGGGTAAAGGGTGGAGATTTTTCCGATCTCCCAGGTCAACATATGTGCAGACCTGCTAGTGCCTGAACCCCCTTCGTGTGTATATGCAAGCAGAAGATCAAATACGCGCGTTAAAGATCCTGTAATCCATGTCAGCGTTCGGTGGGTTATGGAAACAAGAACATACCCAGCATGCACACTCCCGAAAACGGAGTATGGCTGCCTACATGGCGGGGTAAAAACGGTCATACACGTAAAAGCCAACTCGTGTGCATACGAGTGAACGCAGAAGAAGAAGAAGAAGCCTCCTTCCACAACTATTATTTAGTTTTATTCCTTCTAATGGATACTTACATGACGCCTGTTTTCGGTGGGAAACCCAAGCTCCAAAGCGCTTTGCAAGTTTCAGTTTCAGTTTCAGTAGCTCAAGGAGGCGTCACTGCGTTCGGACAAATCCATATACGCTACACCACATCTGCCAAGCAGATGCCTGAACAGCAGCGTAACCCAACGCGCTTAGTCAGAAAAAAAGGTGAATAAATAATAGATAAACTTACATAAATAAATAAATAAATAAATAAATAAATAATAATTATAATATAAAAAAGGTAGTAATAACAATAATAATTATAATAATAAAAAAAAGAAAAAAAGACAACAATAATGATAAATAAGCAAATAAATGTAAAACATGAAGACACCCATTCACACATACACCCACACATGCATAACAGATATGCACCAAACATGCAGTTTCACATATATGAAAGCACAGTTAAATACATATAAACGTACATGAGCTCCAACACACACACACACACACACACCACACACATTACCCTGCACCTCCTCTACCCCCCTCTGCAAACACGGAGAAATTAAAAGGCGCAACTGGCTACCTACCTGAGGGTTGAGCCGGTTGACAGCTGCCACTGGGCGCTCATCTTTCATAATCATCGTTAGTCTGTGTGTGTGTGTCTGTCTGTGTGTCTGTCCATCTCTCTCTTCTCTTCCTGTGTGTGGAATTATATATAACCTGTGTGTGTAATTGTTTTGTATGTACTTTGTTGTAAATGATTGCCCGCAGGGATGGACACATTAAAAGGAATTAAAAAAAAAGAAGAAATAATGCTTATTCTACAACAACCCAATTGAACAAAACAACAACAACAACAACATAACTCGTTTCAAAATTCGTTTTTTTCTCTCCCCCCCCCCCCCCCCCCCCCCCCCCCCCCCACACACACATCTGTGTTCAGATTGTAGCCTCCCACCTGGACCACCCAGCCCAAATCAAGACATAGTGTGTTAGTGTTAACTGTGGGGGAGTGGAATACTTGACATAATAATGTTCCCATCACGGGAGACTTTATTTTTCTTTTTTTTTCCGTTTTTTTTTTCTTTTTCCAGAAACACCTGAAAATGAACATCTTGTATTCGAATAAAGCCCCCCCCCCCTCCTCTACAAGGAAGAAGACGAAAGAGCGCGCACGCGCAATACACACATGCACTCCCCCCCCCCACACACACACCCCGCACACACGCATGCACGCACACACACACACACACACACACACACAGAACCCTCCCCCCTGCCCATCCATCCACACACACACACACACACACACACACACACCACGCACACACACACTGACAAACCCCACACCCACACACACACGCTATCCACTCACACACACACACACACACACACACACACACACAAACCCCACACCTACCCCATCCACTCAAACACACACACACACACCAGGATCTTAATGACACATGGATAGCACAGTGGACGGGTGGCCACTATAGTAGTCACACCAGCAGTTCTGCCACTTCTGTTCCTTCACGCCTCACTTCTCGTACACCCTGGGCGCAGCGCCTACGCCCTTCCCCCTACCCCACCCCCACCCCAGCCCCTACCCACCAACCCACCCCATCCCCAGGACACCCGTAACAGATTCCCCAACCCAAGTGGTTATCTCTCTTTCTCCTCTTCCCCGTCCACAATCTACAACCACCACCACCACCACCGACACCCTTTTAAAAAGCTCCGTGTCGCTATACCCCGGGTGGCAAGGGGGGGGGGGAGGGAGAGCGGGGGAGGGGGAGGGGGGTCCAAAGCGGGCAAAAGCGACAGAAATGAGTTTTTAATTCACTTAGCAAACTCCATTCAGTCCCCGTGTGAAAGCCGACGGCGTGTATGAATACAAGCCGTGAGAGGTAGCCCTTCTGTACCCTCGGCAGGGGAGAAAGGGACGCGAGAGTGACACCTCGTTGGAGGCGTTAGTAGGCGAGGGTAGGAGGGGTGGAGGGAGTGGGGGGGGATGAGGGCGGGGAGTAGGGGGTTGGGGGGAGGAGGAGAAAGAAGGAAGGGGGGGAGGAGGAGAGAGGGGAGAGAGAGAGAGAGAGAGAGAGAGAGAGAAAGGGGAGCAACAAAGACTTTTGCCACGGATCTTGCTATTCTCCCGGGGAGGTCCTCTCCCCCCTCCACAACAAGAACAGAACCCCCTGTGCCTCCACCCCCACCACCACCCACATACACCCTTCTCATCCCTTCCTCCTCTTTTCAATCCCCCCCACCCCCACCCCTCTCAACAACCCCCCCCCCCCATCCCATGCACACATCCCATCCCTCCCATGTCCCCCATTCTGTCTCGCCTGTCCCCTCCCCCACAAACCACCCTCCGATGTACTCCTGTTTCGTCCTATCAAGAGATTGCTCTTTCAGTGGCAGTTCCCCTCCCCCCCCCCCCCCCATCGTCCCGTCCCCCTCTCCACCCCCCCCCACCCCCCCATTCCCCACTACACCACACTACCACCACCATCCTCCCATTCAACCTGGGTCCTTTCTCCGACGCCGCGCTGATGGTGAATTCCCCTCGCCCCCCTTTCCCCCCCCCTACCCCTTCTCTTTCATTTTGTTCGGCTCATCCTCCCCTCCCACACCACCCCAATGATAAGCCTCCAAAAGCCCCTCCAGCATTGCCTCCATAATCCACAACAGCAGTGCCTGTGCCAGTTGAGAAGAGGTTCACGTACAGACCCTTGGCCTTCAACCACCACAACCACCACCACCACTACGACGACAACTACTGCTGCTTCAACAAAACGACGCGGTGGCATTCGTCTGTACGTCGTCCTGCTGTGACGTAATCTCTGGCGCTCTCCAGGGGTTTTTATTTTCTCTTCTTTGCGCTTTCACGCCTCGTTAAAGCGAGAGCACGTGCACAACAGTGAGTGCTGCTCAAGCGTCACCTGCCTGGGGAAAAAAACTGGCGCGCGGGTTAATGATGTAACGCTGTTACAGAAGGAAATGGGACAGGAGAGTGGGGATAGGTTGGCGGAGGGGCCGGAGGGTTGGGGTGGGATGGTGGGATGGGGGGGTGGGCGTGGGCGGAGGAGACAAGTGATTTCAAGTCCTTGGCAGCATCTTGTGTTGCCTCCTCTTGAGGGACCACTTTTTTTTTTTTTTTTTTTTTCCAGGGAGAGGCCAACAAAGGACTAGATCTGGTGATCTCTGAACGTGTTGATCATAAGGGGGCAGACTTTACACACGGGGGGAAAAAAAAGAAGAAGAAGAAGAAGAAGAAAAAAAAAGATCCCTCCAAATTAAAGAAGTGGTTGACACACTGGTTATCTCCACAGGAGGAGTAGGTGGTGGGGGGCGGGGGGCAGCTCTTATGCTTGTAATATAGTAAATTAATGCTACTATCAATATTAACATGAGATTAAATTTATTATCACCAGAGTAATCGGCCTGATAGAAGAGAAACACGAAGGAAAAAAAAAAAGAAGAAGAAAATTTAGAAGAATGATGGGTAAGGTGGTGGGGGAGAGAGAACAGAGGGGAGAGGAGAAATTCTGACAGATCATTGGCCAATCCATTCAACTTTGAATATTTTGGCCAGCCAAAATAAATCCAACATAGCTATACACGCGTGCACTGAAAACGCGTTGCGTCGTACTGCTAGTCAGGCATCTGCCTGGCAGATGTGGTGTAGCGTGTATGGATGTTTCCGCACGCAGCGACGCCTTCTTGACTGAAGACACTGGAACTGTAAATCTGAAAACGTGCGGTCCGAATCACAACCAGTTGCTCGCCGGCGTTTTTTTTTTGTTTTTTTTTTTGTTCCTGTATAGTGTGTCGCCTCATTGAAGCTTCTGTCATCAAAAGATCGCTGGAGTCTTTAATAGGGGGCTTCTCGCGTGTAATTAATACACTTGTCCATTCTCGTGTTACTTTATGAATGTAAACATACGGTTGGGCTTTCTTTGTGGAGTGATGGCCTAGAGGTAACGCGTCCGCCTAGGAAGCGAGAGCGACCTGGTTCGAATCACGGCTCAGCCGCCGATATTTTCTCTCCCCCCCCCTCCACTAGACCTTGAGTGGTGGTCTGGACGCTAGTCATTCGGATGAGACGATAAACTGAGGTCCCGTGTGCTAGCATGCACTTAGCGCACGTAAAAGATCCCACGGCAACAAAAGGGTTGTTCCTGGCAAAATTCTGTAGAAAAATCCATTTCGATAGGAAAAAACAAATAAAACTGCACGCAGGAAAAAATACCAAAAAAATGGGTGGCGTTTTAGTATAGCGACGCGCTCTCCCTGAGGACAGCAGCCCGAATTTCACTCAGAGAAATCTGTTGTGATAAAAAGAAATACAAATACAAATACAATGCCTGACTCGAAGAGCGTTAGGTTTATTTCGTTGGCCAGGCATCTGCTCGTTGTTTTGTTTGTTGTTTTTTTCTGTTGTTTTTGTTGTTGTTGTTGTTGTTGTTGGTGGTGGTGGTGGTGGTGGTAGTGGTGATGCTGCTGCTGCTGATGATGATGATGTTGTTGTCGTCGTTGTTGTTGTTCTTCTTTCCTTTGTTACGTTTTGTTTTGTGTGTGTATGGATTAGCCTGCACGCTTTGACAACGTCCTTGAAACTGGAGCACTTTTACTAGGGATATAATTTAGCTTGATACAGATTCGGTGGATGTGGAAGAAGGGATGTGTATACACGTGTGTTTCAACTGTCTTAAGTTTCAGTTTCAGTAGCTCAAGGAGGCGTCACTGCGTTCGGACAAATCCATATACGCTACACCACATCTGCTAAGCAGATGCCTGACCTGTCTGTCTTAAACTAAAATTGTAGGTTTTTTTGTAGTTGTTGTTTTAAAGATTTATTTTTAAAATTGGTTTTTGTTTGCCTTTTTCCCCTTTTTACAAATCACACTCTCTCTCTCTCTCTCTCTCTCTCTCTCTCACACACACACACACAAACACACACACACACCCTCACACACACACACACACACACACACACACACACCCTAACACACACACACACACACACACACACACACCCTCACACACACACACACACACACACACACCCTCACACACACACACACCCTCACACACACACACACACACACACACACACACACACACACACACACACACACACACACATCCACCAATCTGTATCAAGCGCATGTCCCGCTACGACGTTGTTCTTTCTTTTTAGCATTCTCCTCCTCCTCCTCCTCCTTCTTCTTCTTTTTCTCTTCCTCCCCCTCTTTCTCCTCCTCCTCCTCCCTCTCCTCCTCCTCCTCCTTCTTCTTTCTTTCTTTCCGTTTTTTTTTCTTTCTTTCTTTCTTTCTTTTTTTACCCCCCCCGCCCGTGGACTTGTTAGCCGTTTCACACGGTGTCTGGATTACACTTCCATCGGGAGCAGGGGTATAGTCAGTTCTTCCACAGGAAGTTGGCTTCTGTGGGCTCCCCCATCCACAGCGTTCTGCGCGCATGTGGTATGGACATGCATTAAGAACGTGGGAATCATCCCCCCCCTCTCTCTCTCTCTTTCTCTGTGTGTGTGTGTGTGTGTGTGTGTGTGTGTGTGTGTGTGTGTGTGTGTGTGTGTGTGTGTCTTTCTCTCTCTCTGTCTCTCTCTCTTTCTCTCTCTCTCTCTCTCTCACTCTCTCCAGCTCTTGGTCTCGCTCTGTCTGCCTCTCCTCTCTCTATCTGTCTCTCTCTGTGTCTGTCTGTTTGTCTTCCTCTGTGTGTGTGTGTGTGTGTGTGTGTGTGTGTGTGTGTGTGTGTGTGTGTGTGTGTGAATCAATCATGATAATGATAATAATAGCAACACTACTACTACTACTACTACTACTACTGAAAACAATAATAATGATAATAATAATGATGATGGTAATTAACGTTGTTTATGGTAATTGACGATAATTCATCATCATTATTATCATTGTTATTATTATCATTATCAGATTATCAGTATTTGTATTTGTACTTGTATTTCTTTTTATCACAACAGATTTCTCTGTGTGAAATTCGGGCTGCTCTCCCCCAGGGAGAGCGCGTCGCTACACTACAGCGTCACCCATTTTTTTTGTATTTTTTCCTGCGTGCAGTTTTATTTGTTTTTCCTATCGAAGTAGATTTCCCTACAGAATTTTGCTAGGAACAACCCTCTTGTTGCCGTGGGTTTGTTTTTACGTGCGCTAAGTACATGCTGCACACGGGACCTCGGTTTATCGTCTCATCCGAATGACTAGTGTCCAGACCACCACTCAAGGTCTGGTGGAGGGGGAGAAAATATCGGCAGCTGAGCCGTGATTGGAACCAGCGCGCTCAGATTCTATCGCTTCCTAGGCGGACGCGTTACCTCTAGGCCATCACTCCACTAGTGTTAGTATCATTATTATTCTTATCGTCATCATTCATTATCATTGTTCATATTAACCTTTTTTTAAGAGGAGGAGGAAGAGGAAGATGTGGATGAAAGCGTAGTCACAGAGATGGATTCTTCTTCTTCCATCATCTTCCATCATCTTCCATCATCATCATCCTCCATCATCATCATCATCCTCCATCATCATCATCATCATCATCCATCATCATCATCATCATCATCCATCATCATCATCCATCATCATCATCATCATCCATCATCATCATCATCCATCATCATCATCATCCATCATCATCATCATCATCCATCATCATCATCATCATCCATCATCATCATCACCATCATCCATCATCATCCATCCTCATCCTCATCCTCATCCTCATCCTCCTCATCCTCCTCATCATCATTATCAAAAGACGTAGGAAAAGAAAAACAACTTTTGTTAGCTTTTAACTGACTACAATTCCTACAGGTAAAAAAAAACAACAAAAACAAACAAACAAAAAAATAGCTCAGTAGTCAAGTCTTGATAACGAACTGGACAGATAAAAAAAAAAAAAAGTCATCCAGATTTTCTACGGGGCCCATCCCACACCATTCAGACACGGTAAAACCCCTCCCTGAAGGTTTTAACCACTGCCCCCCCCCCCCCCCCCCCCTCCCACCGCCTCCCCCCTCCCCACACACACACACACACCCTCGACCCCCCCAAACCCCACACTCTTTCAGCAATCTCCCTCTCCTTCCCCCAACTCCCCAACACAAAATAATCGGGCCTTCCGCCGACACAGAAAATCTGATCTGATCGAAACAAACACACACAGACACACACAAACCAGACACAAGACAACAAAACTAAAGGGAGACAACTACTGCTACCAACCACCACTACTAGTAATACGGAAGTGGACTCAAAAGATGGCCTAGGGAAGATAAAATTCTTCTGGGAGATCACACAAATAACTAAGAAAGGGGAAAAGGAAAGGCCAGAGCCGGGAAGCACAGAATATCCCAGCCACCTAGTGTTCTCTCTCTCTCTCTCTCTCTCTCTCTCTCACACACACACACACAAACACACTAAACCACTCGCCCCCCCCCCCCCCCCCCCCGTCCTCACCCCCCCCCCCCCCCCCCCCCCCACCACCAGCTCCTCTAAAAACCCCTCGAGGCGGAAAATTCTCAGGGACGTCCATCCACCCCGAACATGAAAAAAAATTCAATTCAAGAGTTACGCCACCATCTTCCCGACCCAGCCCCGGCTGCCAGAGTAGACTGTTGATGAGACACACCTAGGAGTTATAGACCAAAAAGGGAGGGAGGGAGGACAAGGTGGTAGGGGGGGGGTGGGGGTGGGGGGGGGGCAGGGGAGAGAAGTTGACAGGAGGGAGGGAAGGAACAAGGGAGAGAACTTGACCTGGGGGAGTGGGGGGGATCAAGTGGGACGAGAAACGCGACAAGGTGATAACCAGATTACTTTGAGTGACGTGTGTGTGTGCCGTCCCCCCCCCCTCCCACCCGTGCCACCCCTGCGGCAGGGGGTAGGGGGTAGGGGTAGTGGTCAGGTGGAGTTAGGGTGTGGGAGGGTTGTCCTCTTGTCTCGGACATCTCTCAGGGGCCGGAAGAAGGGACATGGGGGGACAAGTCCTTCTCGCCTCGCTGGTTTATCCTCTTTCAGTCCACTTTAAGCTCCGATTCAGCTTCGCAGGTAGGGGGGGGAGGGGGTGGAGGGGAAGGAGGTTGTAGGGGTGGTGGTGGGGGTGGTGTGTGTGGGGTGGGGGGGGAAGGCTCTTCCTGCTGGGTAGTTGGGTGGGGTTGGGTTGGGGTTGATGTGGGATGGGGTAGGGTGAGATCACTAGATCAGTGGGGTGGTTCTCCTGGCTTGGTCGTGGGTGAGAGAGAGAGAGAGAGGGGGAGAGTGAGAGAGGGGGGAGGGAGAGAGAGAGAGTGAGAGAGGGAAGGAGGGAGAGTGAGAGAGAAAGGGAGACAGAGAGGGGGAGGGAGAGGAGGGAGAGAGGGAGAGGGAGAGAGAAAGGGAGAGAGAGAGAGAGGGAGGGAGAGGGAGGGGGAGAGAGAGACAGGGAGGGAGAGGGAGAGAGAGCGGGAGAGACAGGGAGAGAGAGAGAGAGAGAGAGAACCCTATGTGGAGAGAGAAGGAGAGAGAGAGAGGGGGAGAGTGAGAGAGGGGGGAGGGAGAGAGAGAGAGTGAGAGAGAGAAGGAGGGAGAGTGAGAGAGAAAGGGAGATAGAGAGGGGGAGGGAGAGGAGGGAGAGGGAGAGAGAAAGGGAGAGAGAGAGGGAGGGAGAGGGAGGGGAGGGAGAGGGAGAGAGAGCGGGAGAGACAGGGAGAGAGAGAGAGAGAGAGAGAACCCTATGTGGAGAGAGAAGGAGAGAGAGGGGGAGAGAGAGGAGGAGAGAGAGGGAGAGAGAGAGAGAACTCTATGTGGAGAGAGAGAGGGAGAAAGAGAGAGAGAGAGAGAGGGAGAGAGAGGGAGAGAGAGAGAGAGAATTAATTAATCAATTAATTAATTAATCATTTTATTTTCTGATGGTAATAGATTAAGCTTACATTTTTTTGTTGTTCTTCCAGTCCTCGAATAAAAAGAAAAAAAAAGAGGAAATAATAACAATTTAAAAAAGAAAGGAAAAGGTGAACAAGCAAGACAAATATCAAGGAAAAACATAAAATTATGATATGAAAGACCACAGCGTTCAATTTTGCACAGTATTTTTTTTTTTTTTTTTTTTTTTTACAAAGGGTGTGTGTTATCTGGTCGCGCGCTCTACTCTGTGTTGCCAAAATCCATGACAGAACGAAAATGAGAGTTTCAAGAGTTTCAGTTTCAGGTTTGCAAGGAGGCGCCTTGTGCGTTCGGACAAATCCATATCCGCTTCACCACATCTGCTTAGACAGATGCCCCGCCCAGCGGTATATAACCAACCCAGTGCGCTTAGTCAGGCCTTGAATGCATGCATATTACATTGGTGTACCAATGAGAGTGGACGAGTTCTAAGGTTCGTTCGATTTAGGGGGGGCGGATGACGGGGGCGGAGCGGAGCGGAGGGATAGGAATGGGGGTAATTTGTGGGGGGGGGGGAGGTGCCCGCCCACCACCCTGTCTCAGACTGAGGAGTGGGTGGGGGATAGTGTGTGTGTGTGGTGGGGGGGGGGGGGGGGGGGGGGGGGGGGGGGGGGGGGGTGGGGGGGCGGTAGGGGGGAGGGGCGCGTATGTGTATGCAAGTAGTTGTGTGTGTATTTTGTATTTGTATTTCTTTTTATCACAACAGATTTCTCTGTGTGAAATTCGGGCTGCTCTCCCCCAGGGAGAGCGCGTCGCTACACTACAGCGCACACACATTTTGTTTGTTTGTTTGTTTGTTGTTTTGTTTTGTTTTTCCTGCGTGCAGTTTCATTTGTTTTTCCTATCGGAAGTGAATTTTTCTATAGAATTTTGCCAAAAAAAACCCTTTTGTTGCCGTGGGTTCTTTTACATGCGCTAATTGCATGCTGCACACGGGACCTCGGTTTATCGTCTCACCCGAATGACTAGCGTCCAGACCACCTCTCAAGGTCTAGTGGAGGGGGAAGAAAATATCGGCGGCTGAGCCGTGATTAAACCAGCGCGCTCAGATTATCTCGCTTCCTATGCGGACGCGTTACCTCTAGGCCATCACTAGACGCTATGTTTGATTTTCCTGTCAAACGTGATAACAATAAGAAGAAGAAGAAGAAGAAGAAGAAGAAGAAGAAGAAAAGGGCGAGAGCGAGATTCGAACCCAGACCCTCACGGACTCTCGGCACTGGCAGATGAGCGTTTTTAACCTAACCAGTTCGCTGCCTAATTACTTCTTGTAACTCGGACAACACAAAGCGAGCGCTAAAGATCCTGCCCTTAACTCTCTCCATACGAACGGCGAAAGAGACGACGTTAACAGCGTTTCACCCCAATTACCATCGTCAAAATATTGCAAGCGGAAGGCTCTTGTACTGAAGAGGTGAATGTTGACAAAGAATACCACAATTCTGACGACGGAAGCAAAAGGTTGGGTCATTCAGACACCCACTGGACATCCGATGGGTCTGTGTAGAGGAGAAGAGAGGACTGGCCGTACTGAGTGAGTTAACCCATGCAAAGCGCAGTAGTCGTAGCAGCAGTACACGTTATAGTCCTGCGCGGGCCGGAGCACCAGCCATAATAATAATAATAATAAGCACCATGCACTGATAACTAATATACTCCAGCGTCTGTAACGAGGAAGGAAATTGCCAACAGTTGTAGTACACAGCAAAAAGCTCGCCAGCCAAAAAAACCCGGCCAGTTCCTGTGGCGTAACATAGGTGATGGTGGGCATCAAAGAGAGAGAGAGAGAAAGAGAGAGAGGGAGAGAGAGGGGGGAGGGTGGAGGATAGGGAAGGGGGAGAAGTGTGATGATGGTTTCGGGGGAGAGGGATGGGGTGGGGTGGGGGTGGGGATTAAGGGGAAGCAGAGGAGCAACTGGGGGTGGGTTGGTGGTGGTGGTGGTGGGAAGGGGGGGGGAAGGGGGGGAAGGTGTGGGTGGAAGGGGGTTAGTTCCGAAGTCTTCAGCTGAGGTCTAGGGTTTGTGTGGTTCTGTCTGCTCTCTGTGGTTGGGGTGTGAGTCGGGTGGAAATATTTGGCTCTCTGTAGTTGACCTCTCTCTGTCTTGTCTGTCTGTCTCAAAAAAGCAAAAGAAGGAAAAAAAAAAAAAAAAAAAAAAAAAGCACACCAGTGCTTAATTGTCCTCGAAATAAATAATTTTGGCTTGTCTTCTCTCTCTCTCTCTACCCCGTCTCTCTCTCTCTCTCTGTCTCTCTGTTGCTCTGTCTCTATGTCTCTGTCTATCTGTCTCTTTCTGTCTCTGTCTTTCTCTTTCTCTCTCTCATCCGTCCATTCACAAGTACCGTATCTTGAAATAGGCTTCATTTCATTTCGCCCACGCTGCCCCCCCCCCCCCCCCCCCTTCGCCACCCCCCCCCCACCCCGTAACCTCATAATATTCCACATGAATATGATATTCCGTCATAAACTCCGACACAGATTAATTCATCTTTTTTCGGAGACTGATAACAACGAAATCTGGATTCCATCCTAAATTACGACACAGATTAATTCATCTTTTTTCGGAGACTGATAACAACGAAATCTGGATTCCATCATGAATTACGACACAGATTAATTCATCTTTTTTCGGAGACTGATAACAACGAAATCTGGATTCCATCATGAATTACGACACAGATTAATTCATCTTTTTTCGGAGACTGATAACAACGAAATCTGGATTCCATCCTAAATTACGACACAGATTAATTCATCTTTTTTCGGAGACTGATAACAACGAAATCTGGATTCCATCATAAATTACGACACAGATTAATTCATCTGTTTTCGGAGACTGATAACAACGAAATCTGGATTCCATCATGAATTACGACACAGATTAATTCATCTTTTTTCGGCGACTGATAACAAGGAAATCTGGATTCCGTCATAAATTACGACACAGATTAATTCTCTTTTTTTTTGGAGACTGATAACAACGAAATCTGGATTCCATCATGAATTACGACACAGATTAATTCTCTTTTTTTTTGGAGACTGATAACAACGAAATCTGGATTCCATCATAAATTACGACACAGATTAATTCATCTTTTTTTTCGGAGACTGATAATAAGAACGAAATCTGGATTCTGTATTCACACACTCTATCCACCACCGATGATCCGTTACCCCCAAGGTTGGGCGCACGTGCGCAGCTCACTTCTCTCCCTTTGCCTCAGAAGTGGATGAGAGACTAAAGAGGGTGCTTCAATTCGAAACCGCATGTGTTCTCGCGGCCTCTGCTCTGTTTGACCACGTGATCCTTCAAGCAAGAGGGTGGGGGTGGGGAGGGTGGGGGGGGGGGGGGTGTCGCGTGAGCTACTTCCGGTGAGAGTGGGTAAGGGGGAAAGCACTCTCCTCCTCCTCCTTCTCCTCCTCCTCTTTTGGAGAGCCGTTTTTGAATTTTTAAGAGGATGGTTTCTTCGGGCAAGGGGTGTGTGGTGAGGGGAGAGTCCTTGTCGCAAAAAAAAAGAAGGAAAAAAAAAAGAGATAGAGACAGAGACAGAGAGAGAAAAATTGGGAGAGCAGTGAGTTGCAAGTCTTAGGAGCGGTCAGAAAGACTCGACTTTGTTTGATATTGGCAGTTGTCATTTGTGTGTGTGTGTGTGTGTGTGTGTGTGTGTGTGTGTGTGTGTGTGTGTGTGTGTGTGTTGCGAGAAAGAAAGGGCTAGAAAATCTCCGACAGTTAATTAATCTTTTCTTCTTTTTTTGTTTTGTTTTAATAAATGTTAATGGTTCCTGGTATTTTTACCGTCTCCATAGCATTGTGATATCGTCAGCTCCAATCACATTGCAATCTTCACATCTTAGAAGAAAAAAAAAGAAGACCAAAACAATAACAGTAACTATAAAAAAAAAAAAAAACTGACTGGATTTCACCCAAAAAGTAGGTCTTTACACTTTACTCTAAGAGGGGCATTTTCAACACCTAACAAGCCTGTTTGTTCATGCATAGAGAGAGAGAGAGCGCGCGCGTTATAATAATGAATTTGATAGTTGTGCAGCTGG
>NC_134901.1:38689255-38701755 GCF_041734735.1 Babylonia areolata | reverse complement strand
GCTTCTCATTTCGGCCTTTCCGTCGATGTTGTATCGCATTTCTTCTCAGTCTTGATCATCTGGGGTTTTTTTTGGTTTTTTTTTCTTCTTCTTCTTCTTGTTCTTTCGAATGTTGTTGTTGTTGTTGTTCAATTCTTGTTATCCCCCCCACCCCCCACCCCCAGCCCCTCGTTTTGACGTGTATATTTCCATTGAAAGCAGCATGTATTCTGCTATTATACAAAGAATGTTGGTGAGTAGATGGCGGTTAAGAAGAAGGAGTGGGGGATGGAGGGTGGGGGGGAGGGGGTAGGAGGTGGGGTGGTGGGTGAGGGAAGCGTTGTGATTGGAGAAATGCTGTGTCCCACCCACCCACCCACCCACCCCTTCTTCAACCCATTGTCTCTCTTTTGAGAGACCGTATATATGATAACATCGTGCAGGCTTACGACAGAGAAAAAAAAAACATGTCTTTATTGAGCATACGCATGTTCATTCATACATTCATTCATTCATTCATTCATCCGTCCAGTCATCCAGTCATTCATTCGGTCATTCACACATTTATTCATTCATTTGTTTATATATATATATATATATATATTTTTTTTTAATTCGTTTATTGAGGGTAGGCGACATGGACCCAGCAGGTTGGGATGCGGTGGCTGAAGACCGCAACAGCTGGAGAATAATAATAATAATAATAATGGTATTTATATAGCGCTGAATCTTGTGCAGAGACAAATCAAAGCGCTTTCGCACCAGTCATTCACACGTATGCATAATTCTAAAACTGTAGAAACTAAAGACAAGGAAGAGGCAGACAAGGGAGGCTATTTTTGGGAAGAGGTGGGTTTTAAGGCCAGACTTGAAAGAGCTAAGAGTGGAGACTTGACGAAGCGAAAGAGGAAGTTCATTCCAATCGCAAGGTCCAGAGACAGACAGAAGGAATAGCGGCCAACAGTCGAGTGTTTGAATCTGGGTATGCGTAAACAGAGTGGATCCGAAGCCGATCGTAGTGAGCGAGATGGAGTGTAGAGGTGAAGGCAGCTGCAGAGATAGGAAGGGGCAGAAGGACCGTGAAGGCATGTAATCCAGAGGAGCGAGGAGAAGAGAGAACAGCACTGGGAAAAGGGAAGAGAGCACAGAGGGCAGAGGAGCAGAGGAGCAGAGGAGCAGAATCCGTACCCTCTGAGCCACTGGGCGCGACTTTCACCTGCGACAACTGCAACAGAGCCTGCCGATGATCCAGAATCGGACTGTACAGCCACAAGCAGGCGCTGCAACTCAGTCAACAACTTGTACTGAATCAGGCGCAGAGTTCCATTGTCTCCCGAGACAGACGGACGCCAACTCGACCACGAACAACAATATCCATTTATCTGTCTATTCGTGCATTTGTTTGTTTGTTTGTTTTCTGATTGATATGGATACTTATATAGCGCCTATCCTCGGTCGGAGATCAAGCTCTAAGCGCTTTACACACACGGAGTCATTTACACAACAGGCTGCCTATCTGGGTAGAGCTGACTGACGGCTGCCATCGGGCGCTCATCATTCGTTTCCTGGAGTCATTCAATCAGATTTCAGGCACGCACACCTACACACCCAGACAAACATGTAACATTTAACATTTTACGTGCATGACCGTTTTGTTTATTTACCCCGCCATGTAGGCAGCCATACTCCGTTTTCGGGGATGTGCCTGCTAAGTATGATTTTGTTTCCAAAATCACCGAACGCTGACATGGATTACAGGATCTTTAACGTGCGTATTTGATCTTCTGCTTGTGTATACACACGAACGGGGTTCAGGCACTGACAGGTGTGCACATATGTTGACCTGGGAGATCCGGAAAAATCTCCACCCTTTACCCTACCCACCAGGCGCCGTTACCGAGATTCGAACCAAGGACCCTCAGATTGAAAGTCCAACGCTTTAACCACTCGGCTTATTGTTTTCTTCACCTAGAAACCGTCCTTCACATGAATGAAGATAAGTAAGATAAGTGCCCTGCAGGCTTCCGGTGAAAAAAAGTATGAACCCCCCCCGCAAAAAAAAAAAACCCGCAGAAATGCAGGACAGCCTAGCGCCCTGCTTCCTCCTTCCCAGGCAAAGCTCGACAACATGGCGACCGGAAGTGCTTCAGGAAAGAGTCTTGCCTTCAAGGGAGGGAGGGAGGGGAGGCGACTCTTAGGGGGCTTTGGGCGGATGGGGGACCGGGGGGGAGGGGGGGGGAGACATCTACAGTATAGGGGCACATCACTCGGTCTCCGTACTGTTTCTGTCCCCGTCTCTCTCTCTGAGATATAAGTTTGCATCTATAATTTATATGACTATGCTCTCTCTCCCAGTTACCATAAAGGACCCCCCAACCCCTCTCTTTCTCTCTGTCTCTCTCTCCTCTCCCTCTCTCACCGTGACCACCAAAGAGGTCTCCCTCTCATTCTCTCTCTCCCCCCCCTCTCTCTCTCTCCATTACCACCAAAGAGGACTCTCTCTCTCTCTCTCTCTCTCGCATTTTCTCTCTCTCCGTTACCACCAAACAGGAACCCCTCTTTTCTCTTCTCTCTCTCTCTCCCTCTTACTCCGTTACCACCAATGAGGATCAACACCCCCCATCTCTCTCTATCTCTTGTCTTGTCTCTCTCTTTCTTTCCATTACCACGAAAGATGACTCTCTCTCTCTCTCTCTCTCTCTCTCTCTCTCTCTCTCTCTCTCTCTTTCTCCACCCCCAGGACAACCAAAGAGGAGATCATAATCACAAAAAGCGTCAGATCTGCCTCAGACGCTCCTCTTCCAACCCTTCCCATCCCCATACCCCCCCCACAACCCTCCCTCCTCCCCCCACAACATCCCCTAAAGCACCCCACCCCCACCCCACCCCACCCCACCCCACCCCACCCCACCCCCGCAAACCCCTAACTGTTTATCTGTCTACAAAGTGGCTTGAGAAACACTGCGATGATTGTTATTGGGTTTGGATGTGGTTGGGTGGAAAGCGTGTAGTCTTCGCTTCTGAGTGATCTTTTGTTATGTAGTCAGTCAGTCAGTCAGTCAGTCAGACAGTCGCCTTACAAAGGGTTTTTAATGGGTTGGGTTGTTATGTCTGGTTGTGGTTGACGTTGTTGTGCTGTGTTGTTGTTGTTGTCAATGTGTTGTGTTGTTGTCAATGTGTTGTGTTGGTGTTGTTGTCAATGTGTTGTGTTGGTGTTGTTGTGCTGTGTTGTGTTGTTGTCAATGTGTTGTGTTGGTGTTGTCGTGCTCTGCTGTGTTGTGTTGTTGTCAATGTATTGTGTTGGTGTTGTTGTGCTCTGTTGTATTGTGTTGTGTTGTTGTCAATGTGTTGTGTTGGTGTTGTTGGGCTCTGTTGTGTTGTACTGTTGTTAGAGTGTTGTGTTGTTGTTGTGCTCTGTTATATTGTGTTGTGTTGTTGTCAATGTGCTGTGTTGGTGTTGTGTTGTGTTGTTGTCAATGTGTTGTATTGGTGTTGTTGTGCTGTGTTGTGTTGTGTTGTTGTCGATGTGTTGTATTGGTGTTGTTGTCCTCTGCTGTGTTGTGTTGTTGTCAATGTGTTGTGTTGGTGTTGTTGGGCTCTGTTGTATTGTGTTGTGTTGTTGTCAATGTGTTGTGTTGGTGTTGTTGTGCTCTGTTGTGTTGTGTTGTTGTCAATGTGTTGTGTTGGTGTTGTTGTGCTCTGTTGTATTGTGTTGTGTTGTTGTCAATGTGTTGTGTTGGTGTTGTTGTGCTCTGTTGTATTGTGTTGTTGTCATGTGTTGTGTTGGTGTTGTTGGGCTCTGTTGTGTTGTACTGTTGTTAGAGTGTTGTGTTGTTGTTGTGCTCTGTTATATTGTGTTGTGTTGTTGTCAATGTGCTGTGTTGGTGTTGTTGTGCTCTGTTGTGTTGTGTTATGTTGTTGTCAATGTGTTGCGTTGGTGTTGTTGGGCTCTGTTTTGTTGTGTTGTGGTGTGGTCAATGTGTTGTGCTGGTGTTGTGTTGTGTTGTTGTCAATGTGTTGTTGTTGTGCTCTGCTGTGTTGTGTTGTTGTCAATGTGTTGTATTAGTGTTGTGCTGTGTTGTCTTGTGGTCAACGTGTTGTGTTGGTGTTGTTGTGTTGTGTTGTGTTGTCAATGTGTTGCATTGGTGTTGTTGTGTTCTGCTGTGTTGTGTTGTTGTCAATGTGTTATATTAGTGTTGTGCTCTGCTGTGTTGTGTTGTTGTCAATGTGTTGTATTAGTGTTGTGCTGTGTTGTGTTGTGTTGTTGTCAATGTGTTGTGTTGGTGATGTTGCGCTCTTTTGTGTTATGTTGTTGTCAGTGTGTTGTATTAGTGTTGTGCTGTGTTGTGTTGTTGTCAATGTGTTGTGTTGGCGTTGTTGTGCTCTGTTGTGTTGTGTTGTTGTCAATGTGTTGTGTTGGTGATGTTGTGCTCTGCTGTGTTGTGTTGTTGTCAATGTGTTGTATTAGTGTTGTGCTGTGTTGTGTTGTGTTGTTGTCAATGTGTTGTGTTGGTGTTGTTGTGCTCTGCTGTGTTGTGTTGTTGTCAATGTGTTGTATTAGTGTTGTGCTGTGTTGTGTTGTGCTGTGTTGTCAATGTGTTGTATTGGTGTTGTTGTGTTCTGTTGTGTTGTGTTGTTGTCAATGTGTTGTGTTGGTGTTGTTGTGCTCTGCTGTGTTGTGTTGTTGTCAATGTGTTGTATTAGTGTTGTGCTGTGTTGTGGTCAATTGTGTTGTGTTGGCGTTGTTGTGCTGTTGTGTTGCGTTGTGTTGTTGTCAATGTGTTGTGTTGGTGTTGTTGTGCTCTGTTGTGTTATGTTGTTGTCAGTGTGTTATATTAGTGTTGTGCTGTGTTGTTGTCAATGTATGGTGTTGTTGTGCTCTGTTGTATTGCGTTGTGTTGTTGTCAGTGCGTTGTGTTGGTGTCGTTGTGCTCTGTTGTATTGGGTTGTGTTGTAGTCAATGTGTTGTGTTGGTGTTGTTGTGCTCTGTTGTGTTATGTTGTTGCTGTTTTTTGGTTTTTGTTTGTTTGTTTCTTCTCAAGGCCTGACTAAGCGCGTTGGGTTACGCTGCTGGTCAGACATCTGCTTGACAGATGTGGTGTAGCGTATATGAATTTGTCCGAACGCAGTGACGCCTCCTTGAGCTACTGATACTGATACTGCTGTTGTGCTTTGTTGCTGTTGTTGTTGTTGTTGTTATTGTTGTTGTGCTGTGCTGTGATGCTGTTTCTGCTGTCGCGTTGCTGCTACTGTGTGTAAATGTTGCTATAGTGAGTTGATCTTGCCGTACTATGTAATTGGTGTTGTAATTGTTGTTGCGCTGTGCTCTTGGTGTTATAATACTATGTTGTCGGTGACGTTGTGCCGGTTTTTGTAGTCGCTGTTGTGCTGTGTTGTTTGTGTGTAGTGCTGTGCTGTGTTGTGTTGTTGTTGTTGTTGGTGGTGGTGGTGTTGTAATCGTTTGCTGTAGTTGTTGTTGTTGTGCTATGTCCTTGGTAGCGGTTTTTTGGTGCTGCTTTGTGGTTTCTGCTTTGCTGTGTGTTGTGTCGTGTTGTGCGCAGTGTGGTGCAGTGTGCGTTGGTGCGCGTGGCTTCCCCACGCACACATTGTGTGTGTGTGTGCAGTGTGGTGGTGGTGTTGTTGTTGTTGTTGTTGTTGCTGGTGTTGTGAATTCAACGACCAGAGTTTCCTCACTGAATAACTGCACAGTTTAAACACCGCCTTGGAATCAGTGTTAGACGAGTTTTTCATTCATCAAACTTTGAGCACTAGACCCCCCCCCCCACCCCCCCCCCTCCCACCACACACCACACCCAACCCCCACCCCCACCCCACCCTGCCAGGGAGAGACAGTGCTGAACCAGAACATCTTGGTGAACAGCTCGAGAACAACTGTGTCAGTTGGAGTGGAATATAAAGTTTTCTTCAATATATGATAGTCGTGTCCGACTATGACCATCAGAACAGCAGAGGAGGCAACTGCTGTTCCGACTATTTGGGCTACAATTTGATTATAGTGGAGAGTGTCTTGCCCAAGTTACATCCCCACTCTCTCGGCCAAGAGGGTTTTAGGACAGTCGGCGTTGGGATGGTTCCCAAAGGCCAACTAGCCCACAAGGCTGCAGCACTAAGAGCCAGTGCAATTTTGCCTCCTAGTTTGAGAGTCATAGTCCTTCACAAAAGACTAAGCTGTAAATGGTTTCCCCAATGACTGGAGAAATCATTGATAAGACAGCTCTCACTTTGCTGTTGGCCCAAATGCCTTCAATATAGTTATACTGAATCGTAGGTTAAGTGATCTTATATACAATTACGTAAATATAGACGAGGACAATTTGAGCTTCAAACAAACAAACGTAACAAAACAAAATAAATCATAAATTAATCAAAGCCATGCGCTCCGATCACCCGCAGCTGCGACGATAATCTGCAAAAAAAAGGTTCCTGCAACGTATCGTTCAAGATTCCAGAAGCTCTTCATGACCCGCAAAGTGTGTGACAACTAAACAGAGCTTGGCTAAATTCACAACACGCGCTATGGCGAACGCTGACCCCCTCTGTTTCCTTTCGATCGGACCGGAACCACTGTCAAACGTTCTGCAGAGTTTCTCTGTGAAACGTGAAGGCCGTGCGAGAGGATTTAAACATCCCATGGCCCGTTTCACGGCCGCCGGCGCAAAGTGAACCCTCATTTTTTTTTTCCTCCCTGTGTGTAAGACTCTGACAACAGAAAGGTGCTCAGCCCAATGCTCTCCTTCCGAAACCAGGCCAACTACGGCACCAACATGGGTGGAGTGACATTAATCAGAGTTCGGTGCCTCCCCCCCCCCCCCTCGCTCCCCTCGCACCCCGCCCTCCCCCTAGCAAGACAAGGCGGGGCCCAGTCCTCTCCTACCGCCGCGGTTTAAACCTTCCCCAACTCGAAGTTAGGCACCCCACTCACTCATTCACATCTCAGCTGAGTGGGGGGGAAAATAGGACGTAAAGCATCTTTTCCCTACCAGGACACAACACAACTTTGGGAGGAGTGAGTGACGGAAAATCGGAGGAAAAACGCAGCATACGTGTGTGTGTGTGTGTGTGTGTGTGTGCGTGCATGCGTGCGTGCGTGTGTGCGTGTGTGTGTGTGTGCGTGTGTTTACAACGAGCCTGTGATTGCACACGTTTAATTTCCATGTGGATCAATAAAGTGTTTTTGAATTTGAATATGAATTAAAGGGCCTTTCCCCGAGGACGCAACACCGTTACTTGGAATTTGAATTAAAGGGCCTTTCCCCGAGGACGTAACACCATTACTGGACGAAGTGAGGAAAACCGGAGTAAAGCTGGTTGCGTTTTGGTTTAAATAATCTTTCATTACTCAACAGTACACATGACTGCAATGCAAACAAAGGCAAAAGACCATCAAAAATTTATTATCATTATTATTTATATAGCGCTGAATCTTGTGCAGAGACAAATCAAAGCGCTTTCGCACCAGTCATTCACACGCATGCATAACTCTAAAACTGGAAAAAAACTGAAGACAAGGAAGAGGCAGGGAAGGGAGGCTATTTTGGGAAGAGGTGGGTTTTAAGACCAGACTTGAAAGAGCTGAGTGCGGAGACCTGACGAAGAGAAAGAGGACGTTCATTCCAAATGCAAGGTCCAGAGACAGAGAAAGAACGGCGGCCAACAGTGGAGTGTTTGAACCTGGGTATGCGTTAACAGAGTGGATCCGAAGCCGATCGTAGAGAGCGAGATGGAGTGTAGAGGTGAAGGCAGCCACAGATATAGGAAGGGGCAGATTTGTAAATACATTCATAACACAGAGGGCTGATGTTGTACTTTGTTATGTGTGAAACAGGTAGCCAGTGGAAATGTTGCCAAAGAGGAGTGATGTGCTCAGATCTTTTCTTTCTGAGAACGAGTGATGCGCCGCAATTGATAGTAGCAGGGTTGACATGTCTGACTGATACATTTTTTGCATGGACAGTGTGTTGTCAAGGACAACGCCAAGGTTCCTGACTGAACTGGAAAGAGTTGGATGGATGTACTGCCAAGTTTGATTGTGTCAGTCATGATGGAAGAGAGTTTTTGTTCAGTTCCTATGATCATTGATTAAAACTTATATACCGTGCTCACAACGATGCACTTCCATTTTCACATGACGGCTGTTGAACCATAATTATCACTCATTTTAGCGGAGTTAGGTGCCTTCCCCCTCCCCCTAGCAAGACAAGGCGGGGCCCAGTCCTCTCCTTCCGCCGCGGTTTAAGTCGGGCACCCCACTCACTCACTGAAGCATGATTGAAGCATAATTATCACTCATTTCGGCGGTGCGTTTTCCCAAGGACTAAGACACTAGGCTGAGTGAAACGGGGGGGTTTCGAACCCTGATCGCTAGTGAGCACCGTGTCAGACGTCCAACGCCTATCCGATTTCTACCGCGGCTCCTGGCCCCTTTCTTCTACCACCTTAGCTAAGTGAGGGGTGTGATGTCACAGATTTCAGTTCGCATAAAACAAAAAAAGATATAGAAACAAAGTTCAACTTCACACTCTCTATATATGCTTCTAAACTTGAAGTCTTTGTTGTTGGTTTTTTATGATTTTTTTTTTTATATCTATATCTCATATATATTTATATGATGGTCAGTCGTGTCCGACTATGACCATCAGAACAGCAGAGGAGGCAACTGCTGTTCGGACTATTTGGGGCTAGAATTTGATTATAGTGGAGAGTGTCTTGCCCAAGTTATCCCCACTCTCTCGGCCAAGTGGGTTTTAGGACAGTCGGCGTTGGGGTGGTTCCCAAAGGCCAACTAGCCCACAAGGCTGCAGCACTAAGAGCCAGTGCAATTTTGCCTCCTAGTTTGAGAGTCATAGTCCTTCACAAAAGACTAAGCTGTAAATGATTACCCATTGACTGGAGAAACCATTGATAAGACAGCTCTCACTTTGCTGTTGGCCCAAATGTAAAACTTACGTCAATCTGTGATATAAGCCGAGTGTTGGGCCGTTACCTCTCATACACACCGATTAAGTATAAATAAGGTGCCGCAAAGAGTTTTGCATCATTTTCTTAATTTCATTTATCTCTTCTTCTTTTTTTTCCCCTTTTTTCCTTTTGTTACTAAGTGGGTGAGAAGACAGACAAGATAAGGGAAGAAATGCTTAGCGAGTTCAGTCTTCAGTCTCTCACTCTCTCAGTAAACAAACAGAAACAGACACAAGGAATTTCCCCTGAGCCAAATATAATTATTAAGACAAAAAAGTTTTTTCCATTCACTCTCTTCACCTCCAAAGAAATTTAACCCCCCCCCCCCAAAAAAAAAAACCCCAAAAAAACAAACAAAAACAAACAACAAAAAAACAAACAAACAAAAAACAGGAACAAATGTCTTGACTGTCACACGTCAATTCTCTCTTGCACAACTTGATCCAATCCAGGATCGCCTCAGTCTTAGGCCGGCCAGTTAGTCTACTCACAGTAGTGTCAATGTCCACCCCACTCACTCGTGGGAAACTCGGGCACCTCCTCCTCAGTGAACATCCCAGTTCCACATGGTCCCTCCACTCCGTGGCCAGTCAACATGGAGCCCTCCTAACACTTTTCCCATGTTTTTAGCTCTTGGCATACTCCATTTAAATTGTTCCTTCCAACACACTGAACGAGCATCCAGCTAATTCCCAATGTTCCCCCTTCGCAGATGACATAAGTCGTCTCTCCCACAGGCAGCAAGATGCGCAGGAGAAACTATGTCGTGTGGCAGAAGAAGCTGAGAAGACTGGACTCCAAATCAACATTGGGAAAACAGAGGTCATGAGGGTCAACAACAAGAAGCAAGATCCAGTGCAACTACACCAAGAGAACATCAAGGAGGTTGACAAGTTTGTCTACTTAGGCAGTGTTGTCAGCAAAGACGGGGGGACGGACGAAGACATCAAGAGCCGTATCAACAAAGCAAGACACCCCTTCAACACCCTTCGACCAATCTGGAGATCGACAGCCCTCTCAATCCGCAACAAGATCCGGATTTTTAATACCAACATGAAGTCGGTTCTACTCTATGGCTCAGAGACGTGGAGAGTGACAAAGACCAGCACCCACAAGCTTCAGACATTCACCAACAGATGTCTAAGAAACATCCTGAACATCAGATGGCCAGAGGTTGTCTCCAATGAAGAACTTTAGAACATGACAAAACAGGCCCCACTGGAGACGGAAATCAAGAAACGGAAATGGGGATGGATAGGCCATACACTACGCAAGCCTGCAACAAACATCACAAGACAGGCTCTTGATTGGAACCCACAGGGGAAAAGGAAAGTTGGCCGTCCGAAGCAGACCTGGCGAAGCATTGAGGCAGAGACAAGGGCGGCCGGAATGACGTGGGCCGAACTGAAGAGGACCAGCCAGAGCCGGGTGCGTTGGAGGAGTGTTGTTGCGGCCCTATGTTCCCCACGGAATCAAGAGGAAAAAGTCAAGTCAAGTCCCCCTTCATTTACTGTTCCCTTCTTTTATTTTATTATATTTGCTATCCTTTCACACTACTCATGCATTCATACAATTTTCCAATTAACAATATTCATTCATGAGTCACTACGTCTTATAATTATAAATTACACTAAAAAGTATTAATTTATCAAAAAGCGAACATTTCCAAACCAACAGCAAAAAAACCAACAACAAAAAAACAACAAAACAACAACTATTCAATCATTAGTTAAATTCCGAATAGAATAATCCAGCAACCAATCATTGAATAAACAATAAAATAAAAACTTATTTTGTTCCCACCTGATGTTCGGAACAGTCAAGGCACACAGACCACATCATCCGAGCTCTGATGCGTTCAGACTGACGTTACAGCACATACATATACGCACACACACACACATGAACATGCACAGCTCACGATTCACCCACACTTACCACGTGCAAAACATTTTCACATTCATACAGGTATTCGAAATGCACAAATAATATTCCCCGTTCTTCCTCTGGCCACAGGCATTCGTAAATCACTCTGTCACACCTTTTAAATTAACAATAATCGTTTATTTTCCGCTATTTGCCGGTAATGTCACATTTTTGCATCCTAAATCATTGCACCTATTGGTTACATTTCCATAGTTAGTGGGACAAAAAACGGACACAAAAGCCAGATGGTGGCACGCTAGTTTAGTGACTGAATCCACATCAAAATGGAGTAAAATAACGTAAAATGTAAGGATCGAAATCCACCTAAACTTTTTATTCTCGGTCAGAGACCAGGCTCTAAGCACTTGACAAACACGGGGCCATTAACTCTCTCCATACGAACGGCGAAAAGGACGACGTTAACAGCGTTTCACCCCAATTACCATCATTGCAAGCGGAAGGCTCTTATACTGAAGAGGTGAATGTTGACAAAGAATACCACAATTCTGACGACGGAAGCTAAAGGTTGGGTCATTGAGACACCCACTGGACATCCGAGGGGTCTGTGTAGAGGAGAAAAGAGGACTGGCCGTACTGAGTGAGTTAAACTTGCACAACATGCTGCCTACCTGGGTAGAGCCGACTGACGGCTGCCACTGGGCGCTCACCATTCGTTTCCTGTGTCATTCAATCAGATTCCAGGCACGCACACATACACAGTCAAACAGACGTGTAACATTTTACGTGTGTGACCGTTTTTGTTTATCTACCTCGCCGTGCTGGCAGCCACATTCCGTCTTCGGGCGTGTGCATGCTGGGTATGTTCTTGTTTCCATAACCCACCGAACGCTGGCATGGTTGGCAGGATCTTTAACGTGCGTATCTGATCTTCTGCTTGCGTATACACACGAAGGGGGTTCAGGCACTGGCAGATCTGCACATATGTTGACCTGGGAAATCGGAAAAATCTCCACCCCTTTACCCACCAGGCGCCATCACCGAGATTCGAACCCGGGACCCTCAGATTGAAAGTCCAACGCTTTAACCATTCGGTTACAACATCACACAACATCTGATTATGGTAATATCGTTTCATCCATGCACACAGATTGCCGGTAAAATAGGTGCAACTGATAATCTAGGATGCTAAACTTGGACTTTACTGAACAAAAACCTCGAAATATATTTCGTACTTGGCGGCAGGCTAAATGACCGAGCGAGCGTGAAGAACAAAATAATGTTGATGAGAGAGATTCAGTCAGACTGTAAAGAGAACGAACTGGGAACGGATGGGGCTTTTATACAAAAAAAAGAAACCTTACCTACACCTTACCCCAGCCACCCCCACCCCCCCTCTCCTTCCCCCACCACCACCTCCCACCCCCCACATCCTCACCCCCCCCCCCCCCCCCCACCACCACCCCCCTTTTTTTTTCTTTCACCCCTGCTAGGAAATATCCCCCCCACCACAGAGTTTTTTTTTTTTTTTTTTTCAGGTCCGCTGCGCCAGGTTTAGACCTCCACCCCATGCAGACAACTTCACACGTCCGTGTTATCTTTCTCCTTCCATTGCTCCCGTGTCCCTCCAACACATGCACACATGTATGGGCAATTTC
>NC_134901.1:38669255-38679255 GCF_041734735.1 Babylonia areolata | reverse complement strand
TTGTATTGTATTGTATTGTGTTACTCTCTTTGTCACGACAGGCTTCCTTGTGTGAAATTCGGGCTGCTCTCCCCCCCCAGGGAGAGCGCGTTGCTCCATAGAGAGCGCCATTATAATTCTCTCTCTCTCTCTCTCTCTCTCTCTCTCTCTCTCTATATATATATATATATATATATATACATATACATATGTATGTATGCTATTTATCTATATATCTATTCATTTATTTACTCTGTCCGCAAGTGTATATCTTTTCCTATGAAAGTGAATTTCTCATACACAAAGTTTGCCAGGGACAACCCTTTTGTTCCTGTGCGTTCTGTTTTTGACGTGAGACCTCGGTTTATCGTATTTATCCCAATGACTACCTGCCCAGAGTTTCTCCAGTCAATGGGAAATCATTTACAGCCTAGTCTTTTGTGAAGGATTATGACTCTCAAACTAGGAGGCAAAATTGCACTGGCTCTTTGTGCTGCAGCCTTGTGGGCTGGTTGGCCTTTGGGAACCATCCCAACGCCGACTGTCCTGAAACCCACTTGGCCGAGAGAGTGGGGATGTAACTTGGGCAAGACACTCTCCACTATAATCAAATTCTAGCCCAAATAGTCGGAACAGCAGTTGCCTCCTCTGCTGTTCTGATGGTCATAGTCGGACACGACTGACTATCATATATATATATATATATATATATATATATATATATATATATATATATATATACCTGTCCAGACCACCACTCAAAGAATCAAGAATCAAGAATATTTAATCCTTTCACCCCTTTTTGGAGCATGGAGGATGATATATAACAGTAATAGTATTTTACACCAAAATTAAACATAAACATAACTATCAGAAACAGAATACAAACTATATGAAACACAACTTAAAATGATGATAGTATTTTTTCTGGTATTAAACCTCAAGATAGATCAGACTACGTTGCTCATCTTTTGCAACATTACTTAAATTTTAACCAAATTGTCTTAGCTGCATGAAATAAATTTTCTAATTTTTCTTTTTTTTAAAATTACAAGTCCTCTGTCATAACCATGTAATACGTCATTTACTTAAATGAGTCATCATGTGAACATTTGTTGTCCTTTCAGCATCAATGATATGAAGTAGATGTCTCCTTTTGTGCAGCAGCCCACAACAACCTCCAGCAACACCTGAGACTACACAAAAAGGACTATGCACATCCCAGCGCACAGCAACAAAGTGATTAACAGTATAATCGTTTAACTTTTTTGTTTGTTTGTTCATGACTGACTTGGCGAATGTATCTTATTTGTTAACAATGGTACAGTCATATAAGTTCATACATGCATATTATCTGCGTGTTTTCCATGCCTTCTAATCAAAAGCCTCTCCACTGGTTGCCTGTTTCTGATCGAATAGACTATAAGCTATCCACTCTGACCTTTTCTGCAGTCAACGGATCTGGCCCCAAGTATCTTTCTGAACTCATCCATATCTATACCCCGTCTCGCCAGCTCCGTTCTTCCTCTGATACTTGACTTCTCAGGATACCTCACGTCAGAAGTAAGACCTATGGACACAGATCGTTTTCTTTTCAATCGCCAAAGACGTGGAACAAGCTCCCTGATAACCTCCGTCATTCTGATTCCCTCACATCTTTTAAATCTCGTCTCAAAACTCACCTTTTCCCTCAGCAATAAGTTCAATTGTGGCAGGTCTACTTCCTTTTCGTTAGGTGTGCTTGACTATGTGTGTATACATATGTATGTGTACATAACTACATGCATGTATATGAATGTGTATTGTGTATGCGTGTGTTTATGTGTTTGTGCCTGCCTATGTGTGCGTATGTGTTAGGGTAGCTGTTAGATACACATGTATGTTAAAATGTATGTATGCAGTGTGTGTGTGCGTGCGTGCGTGCGTGTGCGCGCGCGCGCGCGCGCGCGCGCGTGTGTGTGTGTGTGGTCACATTTTGGTGTGTGTATGTAACATAGATATAATGTTTTATGTTAACAAAAGCGTTTTTGTAAAGCACCTAGAGCAGATTTCTGGATAGTGAGCTATATAAGTATCCATTATTATTATTATTATTATTATTATTATTAAGCCCAGTAGGGAAGGGGACAGAAAAAAAAGACAAAAAAAACCACACACAAAAAACACACTGGCACTGTGTGTGTGTGTGGGATTCGAAACCCATATCCTACAGGCGGCGGACGCGTTACCTCTGGGCCCACAGACACTCGCGTCTCATATTAGTGTCTATGCTCTCCATATAGGCCAACACTCCACTTGATATCTAGTGGTGGGGGGAAGGGGGGGGGGTATATTGAAGGGAAGGGGGGGGGGAGGGTAAAGGAGAAGGGTGAAGGGGAAGGAGGGAGGAAAAGGGGGGGGGAAGATAGGGGGTGGGGGTGGGGGGCTGGGGGCTGGGGGGGGGGGTATGGGTGTGGGTAGCGGAGGGTTGTTCAGGCTTACGCAAGTGGGTGAGAACCCGTGTGTGTGTGAGTGAATCGCCGTATAACACTTTGACATTTCAGCAATTGTCTGGCACTCCGTATAGTATGAGAGAGAGAGAGAGAGAGAGAGAGAGAGAGAGAGAGAGAGAGAGAGAGAGAGCGAGAGAGAGAGAGAGAGAGAGAGATTCCATCAGTTGTCTGGCACTCCGAATGAGAGAGAGAGCGAGAAAGAGAGAGGGGGGAGGGAGAGAGGAAGAAAGAGTGAGAGAGAGAGGATGTGTGTGGGGGGAGGGAGAGAGGAAGGGAAGGGAGAGAGGAAGAGAGAAAGAGAAAGAGAGAGAGAGAGGGGGGGGAGAGAAAGAGAGAGAGACAGACAGAGAGAGACAGAGACAGTTCATCAGATGTCTGGCACTTCGAATGAGAGAGGGGGGAAGGATTGGGAGAGGGAAAAAAGAGAGAGAAAGGGAGAGGGGGAGAAAGAGTGAGAGAGAGAGGGGGTGACGGAGGGAGAGAGAGAGCGCACGTAAAAGAACCCACGGCAACAAAAGGGTCGTTCCTGGCAAAATTCTGTAGAAAAATCCACTTCGATGGGAAAAACAAATAAAACTGCACACTGCACGCAGGAAAAAAAATACAAAAAAATGGGTGGTACTGTAGTGTAGCGACGCGCTCTCCCTGGGGGGGAGCAGCCCGAATTTAACACAGAGAAATCTGTTGTGATAAAAAGAAATACAAATACAAATACTGTACCTCACAGGTGAAATATTACACACACTCCGGGTCTCTTTTAAATCTTGAGAACTTTGACCCATTTTCTTGGTTTAAATAATCTTTAATTATTCAGCAATTCACATGATTACAATGCAATGAATGACAAAAGAGCATCAACAAGCTTAACTCACTGAGTACGGCCAGTCCTCTCTTCTCCTGTACACAGACCCCTCGGATGTCCAGTGGGTGTCTGAATGACCCAACCTTTAGCTTCCGTCGTCAGAACTGTGGTATTATTTGTCAACATTCACCTCTTCAGTATAAGAGCCTTCCACTTGCAATATTTTGATGGTGGTAATTGGGGTGAAACGCTGTTAACGTCGTCTCTTTCGCCGTTCGTATGGAGAGAGTTAAAGCTTATACTGTGCTTACAACGTTACACTTCAATTTTGTCATGACGGCTGATGAACCATATTATCAATTGTATCAAATAACATTCATAAACAGTAAGTAATGAAATAATGAAATAAAACAAATAAACAAACAGTATATAATATAGTAAAAATAATGCTAATATCAACATTAACATGAGATTAAATTTATCATCACCAGAGTAATCGACCTGATAGAAGAGAAACACGAAGGAAAAATGAAGAAGAAGAAAATTTAGAAGAATGATGGGTAAGGTGGTGGGGGAGGGGGGAACAGAGGGGAGAGGAGAAATTCTGACAGATCATTGGCCAATCCATTCAACTTTTGAATATTTGGTCAGTCAAATAAATCCAACATATATTTTACGAATAGAATCATGCTGTACCCTTTCTTCACAATACTTTCTAAGCTAAAAATCTAATTGAATCGGAGATAAACTGGTGAACAGTTTAAAATATGAATATATTTGTATGATTTTTTGGAGAACAGGATCTCCATGCAACAGAGTTTTAACGTGAATGTAGTTTGGAGATAAATTTAAGATTGTGTTTGCCCGAGCCATATGTTTTCTTACTTACATTCATTGAAATTTCGGCCAAATTTCCCAGATTATAACTGTGACACATCTCTATCAAACACGTTTTCATTTTGTTCATAGCCCACGGAGCAAAATAAACAAACGAATTCGTTGCCTGAGGGTCTTGTCAGACAAATGATGATTTCTAAGTAAAAATGATAAGAATAATGATCATGATGATGGAAATAAAAATAATGATGACAGCAATAATAATAATAATAATAATAATAATATTAATATTATTATTATTATTATTATTTTCAGTCTAATATAATCATCTTTGATGAACAGACTAAACAAAAATGAAAATAAACGAAACGAAACGAAACATCTTGTCAGGCGCCGCAAAGTGTTTTAAAAGTGCTTTAACCCTTTCCGAACCACTGGTCAGCCAGCGGCCCCGCTCCGGCTCGCCCGCCACACGCCAACCCACCACTCACCTCACAATTACAGACAAGACCAACAACCACCGGCCTGGCCTGCCAAGCACTGACCACTGACCACTGACTGACTGACCGCCGCCAAAAGCGTTCATTGACAAAGACAACGGATCAACCCCTCCTGACCAAACAGACTAACCTGCCCACACCAAACAAAGAGAGGCCGCAGAGGTGTATTAGTCTTGTACCCCCCCCTACCCCCCCACACACACCCACACCCCAGGACAACCACCACCACCACTACCACCACCACCACAACGACGACGACTCGGGGATTCCCCTTCCCCCACTAACCCTGGTCAGTACTAGGGAGGGGGGGGGGGGGGGGGGGGCTGGAGTGGGGGCGGGGGGGCCTGGGGGGGGGGGGGGGGTGAGATAATGTTGAGGAGGAGTAAGAGCTGAGGGCTCAGTATAGAGCGACTGAGCCGAACGCCCGGCGAGCCGAAATTTACTGAGAAAACTCCGGCTTATTTACAGACAACACACAACAAGCTGACCCGGGCTACTGAGTTGTGTTTCTAGCGATTTGGCGTGTTTAAAAGGTACACCCACGACCAGCCAAGCGCCGGCCATCATCACTACAACTAACCCAACGCGGGGTCCTGCCTGCGACTACCCGGCCGAACAGAGCGCGAGAAAGAGAGACAGAGATAGATAGATAGATAGATAACGAGCGAGCGAGCGAGCGAGCGAGCGATCAGAGCGACAAATTTGGACCTAATGTGATAGTTAACTGCGTCAACAAAAAAACACGCGAGGGCGGGGAAATGGTTAACCCACGTACACTTCTACCAACAAAAACACACGTACAGCGGTGGGAAATGGTTAACCCATCTATACTACTACCACTACTATTATTACTACTACTACTACTACTACTACTAGGTCTCGCCAACACTTTTAACACCGCTTTTCACACTCACTACTACTACTATACGACTACTGCAACAACTTGCAACCCCCTAACCCCTCCCCATCCCTATCCCACCTCCCGCACACATTACATCCCAGAGTTCGGCTTGAAGTGCCAAGCTGACAGCAACGTTTGTGATTTATGGACCTCCGCCACTTTAAACCGCTCGCTACGGACTCGCCCGCTCGCTTTTTTTTTCTTTTTTTTTTTTTTTTTTTTTTTTTTTTGCCAAGGAAGTCATGTGCATAGTCCCGACTTAGTGTTTTCCCATTCAGCCGACCATGCTCCGAGGGACAACAACAACTATTTATTGAACAAATAGGGTTGTTGTTTTTTTTTTTTGGGGGGGGGGGGGGGGGGGGGGGGGGGGACTTTGGCAAGCAAACCAAACCGCGGCGACAGGGGCAGTACTAACTTGCGAGCGAAAGCCGCATTCGCAGTCCGTCGCGTATAATTATGAGACTTCAATAACACCACGGAACAAATAATAGATAACTCCCCTCTCCACTGCCCCCCCCCCCCACCCCCCGCCCCCCCTCCCCTCCCACTCCATCCTCCCCCAGTCGTCCTCGTCCTCGTCCTCGTCGTCGTCGTCGTCCTCGTCGTCTTTGTCGCGTTCGGTTCTGCTGTCTAGTCTTTGGTGGATATCTGGTATGTATATGTGTGTGTATATGTGTGAATGTGTGTCTGCATGGTTTTTTTTTTTTTTTTACATTTATTTGCTCATTTATCATCATTGTTGTCTTTTTAAAATTTTTTATTTTATTTATTTATTTATTTATTTATTCATTTATTATTATTATTATTATTGTTATTATTTATTTATTTATTTTTTAATATTATATATATTTTAAAAAATTATTTATTTATTTTTTTTAATTTAAAATATTTTAATTAAAAAGATATTATTATTATTATTATTATTATTATTATCTATTTATTTTATTTTATTTTATTTATTCATTCTTTTTTTGTACGCTTATAGTTGACTTCATCAAGTTTTTGCGCCTTATACATATTATTATTGGTAGTAGTAGTAGTTCTTTTTGATGTATTTATCTATTATTTATTTCCTTTTTGTTTCTCAAGCGCATTGGGTTACGCTGCAGGTCAGGCATCTGCTTGGCAGATGTGGTGTAGCGTATATGGATTTGCCCGAACGCAGTGACGCCTCCTTGAGCTACTGAAACTGAAACTGAACTGTCTAGTCTCCTCGCAGTTCAACTGTTCCATTTTTTTCCCTCCCAATCCCATCTTCTCTCTCTCTCTCTCTGTCACCCCCTCTCTCTCTTTCTACATCTCTCTGTCTCTCTCTCCCTCTCTCCTTCTCTCTCTCTCTCTCTCTCCTTCTCTCTGTGTCTCTCTCCCTTTCTCTCTGCTTTGCTTAAATTGTTTTTTTTTCTTCTTTTTTTTGTTTGTTAACATACTCTGCTCGCTGTTGCATGATTATCCAAACAGATGAATGGCCAGTTGGCTGGAGAGAGAAGGGGGGGGAGGGAGGGAGAGAGACACAGAGAGATAGAGAGGGAGGGAGGAAGAGACAGGCAGACAGACAATCAGACAGACAGAGAGAGAGAGAGAGTGAGTGTGTGTGTGTATGTTTGCGTCTGTGTATGCATCTCTCTCTCTCTCTCCCTGTGTGTGTGTGTGTGTGTGTGTGTGTGTGTGTGTGTGTGTGTGTGTGTGTGTGTTGAAGTAGTAGTAGCAGTAGCAGCAGCAGTAGTAGTGGTAGTAGATTTTGTTACTAAGACGTAGGCATGGTTGTAATAATAATAATAATGATAATAATAATAATGTATGATAGTCAGTCGTATCCGACTAGGACCATCAGAACAGCAGAGGAGGCGACTGCTGTCCTGACTATATTGGCCAGAATTTGATTATAGTAGAGAATGTCTTGACCAAGTGACATCCCCACTCTCTCGGCCAAGAAGAAGGTTTTAGGACAGTCGGCGTTGGGATGGTTCCCAAAGGCCAACTAGCCCCCAAGTTTGAGGCTGCAGCACTAAGAGCCAGTGCAATTTTGCCTCCTAGTTTAAAAGTCATAGTCCTTCACAAAAGACTAACCTGCAAATGATTTCCTAATAAGAATAAAATAATAATAATAATAATAATAATAATAATAATAATAATAATAATAATAATGAATACTTATATAGCACACTATCCAGAAATCTGCTCTAGGTGCTTTTACAGAAACAATTTTGTTAACATAGCACATTACATCAATGTTACATACACACACACCAAAATGTGACTAAACACACACACACACACACACACACACACACACACACAATGCACACATACATTTTAACATACATGTGTATCTAACAGCTACCCTCAACACATACGCACAACATAGGCAGGCACAAACTTACATAAACACACACGCGCGCGCGCGCGCACGTGCAAGTGGACCTGCCACAATTGAACTTATTGCTGAGGAAAAAAAAAGGTGAGTTTTGAGACGAGATCTAAAAGATGCAAAGGAATCAGAATGACGGAGGTTGTCGGGGAGCATTATTCCACGTCTTTGGCGATTGAAAAGAAACCGATCTGTGTCCATAGGTCTTACTTCTGACGTGAGGTATCCTGAGAAGTCGAGTATCACACACACACACACACACACGACACACAAACTCTGCCCCAGCCACCATCCTAATTTTCCTGGACAGAAGCCAAACCTTTCCTGTTGACGATTTTAGGTGTCAAACACAACAAGGTTTTTTCCCCCCCTTTTTTTATTTTTATATTTTTAAATCCACACTATCTCTCTCCCCAGGAAGAAGAAAAAAAAAAAGAAAAAGAAAAGAACAAGAAAAAGAGACAGAGAAAGGACAGACAGGCAGTGCTCTTTCCCTGTTCCAGCAGGGGTCGCCTCGAGACGTCTCCACAAGGGGGCGCGACACACGATCTCTCCTCAAGCAGGAGAGAAAGAAAGAAAGAAAGAAAAGAAAAAAAAATGTCGGCTTAAAGTTGGGGGAGGAGGAGAAAGATTTACGGACGCTGGCCACCCACCAACTGAACACGGAAAGAGAACAAGAAAGACAGGAAGAAAAAGAAAAAAAAAAAAAAAAAAAGACTGAAGGGGAGGGAACCTGAGCGCGTCGAATTGCCTCTTCGATTGACCAGTTGACAGTTGCAATGGAGTTACCGGCCTTCCCTGGCTTGTGGCAAGAGGTTTTACACGGGGGTGGTGGTGGTGGTGGGATTGGAGTGAGGGGAGATGGAGGAAGGTGGTGGGGGGCGGGGGGTGGAGGTGGTGGTGGTGGGGGGGGGGGGGTAGGGGGGGGGCTTTCCCGAGCATGACAAATATCCCTGCTGAAACTCGACACGGGCTAAATTCAATTTGTCAACCCTATCCACCCCCTCATCCCTCCACCCCCCCCACCCCTCCCACCCATACAAACCTCCCACCTCCCCCCCACCCCCCACCCCACCCACACACACACACACTTCTCCAAGCCCTCTCTCTTAACCTGAAGGACGCTTATTGAGATGTTATCGCACAGGACAAGAGAGCACGGGAATCCGTTTTATGCCCCGCTGGATCTCTAAAGACTGGCTGTTTTGCTGTAAGGAAGGCGGGGAGGTGGAAAAGTTGGAGTTGGGGGGGGGGGGGGAGCGGAGGGGGGCAGGGGGGCGTGGGGGTAGCACAGGGGGAGGGGGGGGATGATGATGATGTTGTTGTTGATGATGATGATGATGATGATAGAGAGAGAGGGGGGGAGGTGGGAGGGGGAGGGGTGATAGAAGCGTGTGTGTGGTGTGTGTGGAGAGAAGGGGTGGTGGTGAAGGGGGAGATTATGTGTGTGTGTGTGTGTGTGTGTGTGTGTGTGGTGTTGAGGGGGGTGTGGGGGGGGGGGAGATTATTTGTGAAGTAGAAGGCGCACGACGCGGTTGTGTGTGTGTGTGTGTGTGTGTGGGTGGGACGGATGTGGGGGAGGGTGGGTGGAGGTGGAGTTTGGCGCGGGTGGGGGGGGGGGTGCTGGGGAAGGGCGGGCGGGCGGGCGGGGATTCACCATTCTGTTGTTGCTGTTGTTGTGTTTTTGTTGTTGTTGTTGTTGTTGGGCCATGGCCATTGCCTTGGTCACTCCCTCTTTCCAAAAAGGCTGTGTGTGTGTGTGTGTGTGTGTGTGTGTGTGTGTGTGTGTGTGTGTGTGTGTGTGTGTCTCCCTTTCTCTCTCTCTCTCTATCGTTTTGCATTATCTCCAGCCCACCACGCCCCTTATTTCTTCTGCCCCTTCCCTTCCCTTCCTCTCCCCTCCCCTCCCCTCTCCTTTGCTCTTTTCCTGCTATAACAGCTTCCAGCACCTCTTCTCTTGGCCACCAGCGTGTAACGAGATAACCCCCCCACCTCCAGCCCCTCACCCCCACACCCCTCACCTGACCTGGCAATGACACCGCTGCCAAGAACAGAACAGAAAGGGGTGGTGGGATGGGCATGGGGGGCGGGGGGGGGGGGGGAATCTTATTAGTAACG
>NC_134901.1:38644255-38661755 GCF_041734735.1 Babylonia areolata | reverse complement strand
GACAGACAGAAAGGGAGAGAACGAGAGAGACAGACAGACAGAGAGAGAAAGAGAGAGAGAGAGAGAGACAGACAGACAGACAGACAGACAGACAGAAAGGGAGAGAACGAGAGAGACAGACAGACAGAGAGAGAGAGAGAGAGAGAGAGACAGACAGACAGACAGACAGACAGACAGAAAGGGAGAGAACGAGACAGAGAGACAGACAGAGAGAGAAACACACACACACACACACACACACACACACGCACACGCACACACACACACAGACGGAAGGGGGGGGGGGGGGAGAAGAAAGAAAGTGGGGGCGGGTACGGTGGTGGTGGCTGTCACCTGGATTCATCGTATCAATTACCCAGTGACAGTCTGCCCGCGACTATCCATTACACACTGATGACTATCACATGATGTTAATTAACCAATGACTGTCAGCTCCACGACGGGCCATTAAATAGTAATTGTGTTCTGTGTGTTAATTAAGCGCTGATTTATGGCCGTTATCATTGCTGTTTTTTTTGTTTGTTTTTTTTTGCTTTTTTTTAATGATGACTAGTGTTCAAACTTAATTGATGCGAACGATATCCTGTTTCCCGCCGTGTCTGCTATCACCCCCGCGTGCGTGTATGCGTGCGTGTGCGCGCGCGCAAGTGTGTATGTGTGTGTGCATGCGTGTGTGTGTGTGTGTGTGTGTGTGTGTGTGTTATAGACACAACAATAAAAGTGTAAATACAACAAACAATCCAAGCTAAAAAAAAAAAAAAAAAAAAAAATGTAAGGTGTTCTGATTGAGCGTAGCTGGATGAATGGGATTTTGTGTGTGTGTGTGTTCACAATCATGTGTGTACGCATAACAGGCCATATTATAACGTTGATATAATGGGGAGTGATGGCCTGGAGGTAACGCGTCCGCCTAGGAAGCAGATGCAGAGAGAATCTGAGCGCGCTGGTTCGAATCATTTGACATGCGCACACAGCAGCAAAGACAGAAGAAATGTGCAAACACAAATTAGCTTTCATTCAAGACTGGCATAACCTCTTTAATCCTGAACAAGCCACACATAACACATGGACAATACAGAACAAATGGTTGCCTCGGTGGTTTTTCAACTGGAAATTAACAAATAATAAGAGTCCAGGAGAGGAAGTGTCTGGGTTTGTTTTTATATTGTAAATTGTTCTACAGAATTTTTGCCAGGAACAACCCTTTTGTTGCCGTGGGTTCTTTTACGTGCGCTAAGTGCATGCTGTACACGGGACCTTAGTTTATCGTTTCATCCGAATGACTAAGCGTCCAGACCACCACCACTCAAGGTCTAGTGGAGGGGGGGGGGGGCGCGGGGGGGGGAGAGAAAATATCCGGCCGGCGGCTGAGCCGTGATTCGAACCAGTGCGCTCAGATTCTCTCTGCTTCCTAGGCGGACGTGTTACCTCTGGGCCATCACTCTACTCCTTATCCATGAGGGGTGATGTGGTCGAGGCGCTGGTCCTGCGTCAGGTGTGTGTGGCTGGACAGGCCAATAAACACGGGAGTGACGGCCCCCTCCTTCCCCCACACTGTGCACAGGTGATGGATGTCTGACGCTGCTCTGTTCTGGCTGGCTGGTTTGGGGGGTATTTTATCCTCATTCTCTTCATAAGATAAAATTTAATTGAAAAAAAAAAAGTCATGTCCAATATGACTGCCTACATGGCGGGGTAAATAAAACAAAACGGTCACGCACGTCAAAAAAAAAAAGAAAAAAAAGATTTATGTCTGTCTGAGTGTGTATGTGTGTGTGTGTGTGTGTGTGTGTGTGTGTGTGTGTGTGTGTGTGTGTGTGTGGGTGTGGGTGTGTGTGCCTGAAATCGGATCGAATGACACAGCGGGAAACGAATGATGAGCGCTCCAGTGGCAGCCGTCAGTCGGCTCTAACCCAGGCAGGCGTACAGCCTGTTGTGCAAATGACCCCGTATTTGTAAAGCGCTTAGAGCTTGGTCTCCGACCGAGGATAGGCGCTATATAAGTATCCATATCAATCAATCAGTCAATCAATCCATCACTTCAGTTTGGGAAAATTATAACGAAATTCTAACCCACCATTCTTCTAAATTTTCTTCTTCTTTTTCTTTTTTTTTTCTTCTTCGTGTTTTTCTTCTATCAGGTCAAATACTCTGGTGATAATAAATTTAATCTCATGTTAATATTGATATTAGCATTATTTTACTGTATTATGTACTGTTTGTTTATTTGTTTTATTTCATTGTTTCATTACTTACTGTTTATGAATGTTATTTGATACAACTGATTGATGGTATGGTTCATCAGCCGTCATGATAAAATTGAAGGGCAACGTTGTGAGCACAGTATAGGCTTTAAGCTTGTTGATGCTCTTTTGTCATTCATTGCATTGTAATCATGTGTATTGTTGAATAATTAATAAAGATTATTTAAACCAAAAGAAGAAGAACGAGAAGCAGAAGCAGCAGAAAAAAAAAGAAAAAGAAAAAAAGATGAGCCAAAAAAAGATCCAGAAGTTGATGTGTGTCCTTTTTTCATGAAGGAAAGGAGCCGAGATATTTCCCCACTGCAAAATCCATTGTGATAACACAATGTTACACAACACCGTACAACACAACACAATAAAACACAACACAACACAACACAACACAACGCAACAGCCAAGTGAATACCACATCTTTCGAAAATTTCGTTTGGGAAAAAAAAAGAGAAAAAAAAAAGAGAGATAAAACATCAACAAAATAATCTTCTTATTCTTCTACGTCTGCGTTCGTGGCCTGCAACTTCCCACGTTCACTCGCCATGTACATGAGTGGGCTTTTATGACGTGTATGACGTGTTTTTACCCCCGCTATATAGGCAGCCATACTCCGTTTTCCGGGGGTGGGTGTGCATGCTGGGGTATGTTCTCATTTCCATAACTCATCGCCGGCACGCTGACATGTTTTACAGGATTGTTAACGTGCGTATTTGATCTTTTGCTTGCGTATACACACGAAGGGGGTGGGGGTGGGGGAGGGGGCGGGGGGGGGGGGAAGGGGGGGTGGTTTGGGGGGGGGGGGGTTCAGGCTCTAGCAGGTCTGCATATATAATTATGTTGACCTAGGAGATCGGGGAAAAAAAAAAATCTCCACCCTTTCCCCACCAGGCGCCGTCACCGAGATTCGAACCCAGGGACCCTCAGATTGAAAGTCCAACGCTTCAGCCACTCGGCTATTGCGCCCGTCTACAAAAGAAACAAAAATTATACGGTGAAAGGGAGAAAAAAGAAAAAAAAAAAAAAAAAAAAAAAAAAAAGAGAAAAGAAAAGAAAAGAAAATTGCCTTCGCTAGAAAAAAAAAAAAGAAAAAAGAAAAAAAAGAAGAGAACACAACCCCAAAAAAACAATTCAACAAAACCAAACACACTGCCTAGTCGAGCGAACGTAAACCAGTTATAAAACTGTGCGGCGATTTCTTTTGCACCCCCCAGAAGAAAAAAACAACCACCAAAAAACAAAAAAACACCAACTTATCTCCGGATGGTTGACTGAATGGTATCGTTATAGGCGTGAACAAGCCCCCTCCCCTCCCCACACCCACTCACCCACCAACCACCAGTTACCACCCACATCTATCTCCCTTCAAGCTTTCCGATGAGGCGATGAAAAAAACTTACAACCCCTCCTCCATTCATTTGTGACCCCAGGAAGAAATTCAAGAAACAGGAACAACGTATTACATTGCATTGCACTGTATTGCATTACAGTACAGAGCAGTGTAGTGTCAGTGCAAAGGTGGTGTTCGAATCCCACACACGCCCGTTTGCTCTTCCCCTCCACTACTAGACCTTGATTGGTGGTCTGGATGCTAGTCATTCGAATGAGACGATAAACCGAGGTCCCGCGTTCAGCATGCACTTAGCGTACGTAAAAAACAAACAAAACAACAACAACAAAACAACAACAAACAAACAAACACGACAACAAAAGTGTTTTTTTAATTTTTTTTTTTTATACTATATTATGTATTAATTTGTTTATTTCATCATTTCATTACTTACTGTTTATGAATGTTATTTGATACAACTGATAATATGGTTCATCAGCCGTCATGTTGAAATTTAAGTCCAACGTTGTGAGTACAGTACAAGCTTTAAGCTGTGTACTGTTGAACATTTAAAAAAAAATTCAAACCAAAAGTGTTGTCGCTGGCAAAATGCTGAAGAAAAATCCATTTGAGTTGGCCCAGCATCGAAAGCCTGTTGATCCAGTGCCAGCTACGCTGGACAGGACACGTTGTCCGCATGACAGACAGCAGGATCCCGAAGATGCTTCTGTATGGCCAGCTGAAGGAAGGCCACCGTGAACTTGGAAGGCCCTGCAAGCGCTTCAAGGACACCTTGAAGACAAACCTCAAAGCCTGTGACATAGACATCGCTTCCTGGGAAACTGATGCCTTTGACCGCTCTCGCTGGAGGATGCTGTGCTCTAGTGGCATAAAGACGTTTGAAAACAAGAGAACGCTGGCCATTAAGGAGAAGCGTGAGCGAAGGAAGCAGGGCTCAACTTCTGGAGACGTTTTCCCTTGCAACACCTGTGGGAAGTGCTGCGCATCCAGAATCGGCCTCTTCTCCCATTATGAGGACACACACCGACAGGTAAGCCTGCCTGCCTACTCATCCGTCGGACCGACGGGAGACTCCATAGTTGAAAAGCAAATACATCTGCAGGCAGAAAAAAAAGGGTGGCGCTCTCACTCACTGTAGCGACAGAGGGGGAGAGCAGCCCGACTTTCACACAGAAAAAAAAAAAAGTTGTGACAAGAGTGATACAAATGACTGCATTATATTGCATTACATTGTGATGTATTAACTTGTGTTGTGTAGCAAAGTGAGAGCTGTATTATCAATGGTTTTCTCCAGTCAATGGGAAACCATTTTACAGCTTAGTCTTTTATGAAGGACTATGACTCTCAAACTAGGAAGCAAAATTGCACTGGCTCTTAGTGCTGCAGCCTCAAAACTTGGGGGCTAGTTGGCCTTTGGGAACCATCCCAACGCCGACTGTCCTAAAACCCTCTTGGCCGAGAGAGTGGGGATGTAACTTGGGCAAGACACTCTCCACTATAATCAAATTCCAGCCCAAATAGTCGGAAACAGCAGTTGCCTCCTCTGCTGTTCTGATGGTCATAGTCAGACACGACTGACTATCACACACACACACACACACACACACACACACACACACATATATATATATATATATGTGTGTGTGTGTGTGTGTGTGTGTGTGTGCGTGTGTGTGTGTGTGTGTGCGTGCTGTATTGTATTGTACTTCATTGCAGTGTATTCCGTTACTCTTCTTTTTTTTTCTTTTTTTTGTTTGTTTAATCGCCACAGATTTTTTTTTTTCTGTGTGAAATTCGGTCTGTTCCTCCCGTGGTGGGAGATCGCGTCGCCACTGTACAGAGCCACTCATTGTTCGTTCTTTTTTTTTTTTGCTGTCTTCATGGAAGACCTTTTCCCTCAGCAGTAAGTTCAATTGTGGCAGGTCCACTTGCTTTGCTTTAGCTGTGCTTGACTATGTGTGTATACATATGTATGTGTACATAACTACATGGATGTATAGGAATGTGTATTGTGCGTGTGCGTGTGTTTATGTAAGTTTGTGCCTGCCTATGTGTGCATATGTGTTAGGGTAGCTGTTAGATACGCATATGTGTTAAAGTGTATGTATGCAGTGTGTGTGTATGTGTGTGTGTGAGTGTGTGTGTGCGTGTGTGCGTGTAGTCACATTTTGGTGTATGTAACATACATATAATGTTTTATGTTAACAAAAGCGTTTTTGTAAAGCACCTAGAGCAGATTTCTGGATAGTGTGCTATATAAGTATCCATTATTATTATTATTATTATAGGTACATTGGGTTTATTATCAAAGTGCAGTGCGGGCCACCCGTCCCTATCGGAGAATTAAAAAGGAACTAATGTAAGGATTTTATGAGGAGGTAAGGGAAAAAAAAACCTGTGATACTACACAATACAATACATTACCACCACCACCAGCACCACCACACCCTCCCCCCGCCCCGAAGAAAAAAGAAAAAAAGAGAATAAATAGATAAATAAAGTGCCAAGCAATGCAATGCAATGCAATGCAATAAGAAACATCAACATCAATATAATACAACGCAATACAATAGAGCGCAATCCAACCTTCTTTGTAACTTTACTTCGGCAACACACTGAACGTCCTGACATTTTTTTTTTCTTCATAAAGCAAACAAGCGCAACACACAGACACACAGACAGACACACACACACACACACACACACACACAGAGTTTACTAAAACACTGACACACCATCACATATTCCTAACACGAAGACAACCACCCCCCCCCCCCCCCCCCCCCCCCGATTCCTGACTTAATAAAAAAAAAATCCCCCAAAACAAAACAAAAGAAGAAGAAGAAAAACAAAAGAAAAAACAAAAAACAAAAAAAACAAACAAACAACAACAACAATAATTCGCCATGGGTAAACCTGTAGGAGGTAGCGCTTTGCCAGCAAGCGACACCGCCTCCTTGCCTTGCCACCCAACCCAACCCCCCACACACACTGACCCCAATGTTCCGCTAAGAGGTGGACCAGGGGACGACCCTTGAAGAGGGAGGTTTTGGGGAAGGGGGGAGGGGGGTGGGGGCACAGGGGGGGGGGGGGGGTGAGAGGTGGGGGGAGGCGTGTCAAGTCAGGCAGCGAGAAAGAAAGGGAGACAACTGACACTAACACCTGGACAGATCTTGCTGGTAAGTTCGGAGGAGGTAGTTGGGGACTTTCGTTGGAGGGGTGTGTGGGGGTGTGGAGGTGGATGGAGGTGGAAGAGTTTGGTGGAATGGTGGGGATGGGGGTGGGGGGTGGGGGTGGGGGTGGGGGAGGTTGAAAACCACTCAGGTGGAGAAAGAGGAAGGCTTACACGAGAAGGTATGTATAATCTATATTCCCTTAAGTTATACTTTGATGGGCTGGCACGTGTTTTTGAATAGAAAAAAGGTGGGTTTTTTTTTCTTTGTGTGTGTGTGTGTGTGTGTGTGTGTGTGTGTGTGTGTGTGTGTGTGTGTTTTGACGGCTGTTATCATTGGTACGTATTACGTATTGTTTATGTTTGATTACGTTTTTGTTTGTTTGCTTGCATTTTTCTTTTTACTTGTTCGCGCATTCAGTGCAAATGTGACAATAATAATAATAATAATAACAATAATAACGACAATTAATATTAATAACAACAAGAACAACAACACAACAACAACAACAACAATATTATGATCATTATTATTATTATTATTATTATCATATTTTATCATACACTGTTTATTTCATTTAAAAAAATCTGTTTTCTTTACCAAAATAATTTAATCATTAATCTAGTTATCTATCTATTTATTCATTTATCTATTTTATTTTGCGTCATTTCATCATATTTCCCTCAAGGCCTAACTAAACGTGTTGAGTTATGCTGCTGGTCAGGCATCTGCTTAGCAGATGTGGTGTAGCGTATATGGATTTGTCCGAACGCAGTGAGTAACTGAACTCAACTGTTATAGTTTTGTTTGTTTGTTAGGTTTTTGCTAAAGCAATAATTTTTGTTTTTTTGTTTTTTGAAACGGTCTGTAGTTTGATTTTCTTTTCTTTTTTAAACGGTTTTATGACATTCTATTAAGTATTTGTGTAAGCAGTACAGCAATATTTGGTCAAGTCAGGGGCATAGCCCTTGCTACTGGTACCATGTAACCCAGTACTACCTGCCGCATGTGAAGTCTCCCAACGACGGACCAAGCGGAGGAGGAAACCTTTCCCAACGGCTGTGAAGGCGGAAGAGGATGGTGACCAAAGGGCAGGGGGAGCTCTTATCCTTGGCTGGAAGTCCCCCTAGGAGACGGAGCTCCAAAGAAAAAAAACCTGCACCTGCCGAGGCCGTCCTACACGTGGCAGTATCTGCACCTGTGGGACTGTGAGCGTCGGTAGGCGAGAGAGTGGGGAAGGGACTGCACAACTCCTCCTCACAAAAAAAAAAAAAAGAAAAAAAAAAAAAAAAGTCACCTGTGCTGGTCAGGCAACCAGGCTAATGTCGGAACGACGAGCTAGCCCTTTAACACCGTGGAAAGTGCTACGCATCCAGAATCGGCCTCTTCTCCCATATGAGGACACACACCGACAGATAGGCCTGCCTGCCTACTCATCCGTCGGACCGACGGGAGACTCCATCAAGCAGTACAGTACACATGATACAATGATCAAGTTCATGTCTACCTGGCTGTCCTGAAGTATAAACATAGTGCACAGAACAAACAGGTGTCACTGAGTCGAACTATTTTATCGACGGGCGCAATAGCCGAGTGGTTAAAGCGTTGGACTGTCAATCTGAGGGTCCCGGGTTCGAATCACGGTGACGGCGCCTGGTGGGGAAAGGGTGGAGATTTTTACGATCTCCCAGGTCAACATATGTGCAGACCTGCTAGTGCCTGAACCCCCTTCGTGTATATATGCAAGCAGAAGATCAAAAATACGCACGTTAAAGATCCTGTAATCCATGTCAGCGCTCGGTGGGTTATGGAAACAAGAACATACCCAGCATGCACAGCCCCGAAAACGGAGTATGGCTGCCTACATGGCGGGGTAAAAACGGTCATACACGTAAAAGCCCACTCGTGTGCATACGAGTGAACGTGGGAGTTGCAGGCCACGAACGCAGAAGAAGAAGAAAAAGAAGAAGAAGAAGAAGAAAGGTCCATTGGAAGAAACCCCGTGACATTTCCTCGATTAAAAAAAAAAAAAGAAAAAAAAAAGTGAAGCGCCTGGCTTGTCTTTACGACCATTATTTGTCATGTGCTCTCAGCAGCAACGACAGAAGAAATGTCCAAACAAAAAGTAGCTTTTCTTTTCTTTTCTTTTTTTTCTTTTTTTTTCAAGACTGTCACAACCTTCTGGTTTTGAAATATGTTATACTACACACAATATACGGACAATACAGAACAAACACATGGTTGCCAAGGCGGATTTTTTTTTCTTTTTCTTTTTTTAATACTCGACATGAAAAGGACAATGAGCCTTAAAGAGTAAAAGATTAACCAAAAAAATAAAGCTGGGTAACTCTTTTGATTTCCAAGTTTCAATCATAACATGGAGTGATGGCCTAGAGGTAACACGTCCGCCTAGGAAGCGAGAGAATCTGAGCGCGCTGCTTCGAATCACGGCTCAGCCGCCGATATTTTCTCCCCCTCCACTAGACCTTGAGTGGTGGTCTGGACGCTAGTCATTCGGATGAGACGATAAACCGAGGTTCCGTGTGCAGCATGCACTCAGCGCACGTAAAAAAACCACGGCAACAAAAGGATTGTTCCTGGCAAAATTCTATAGAAAACTCCACTTCGAAAGGAAAAAACAAATACAACTGCACGCAGGGGGAAAAAAAAAGAAAAAAAAAGGTTGGCGCTGTATTATAGCAACGCGCTCTCCCTGGAGAAAGCAGCCCGAATTTCATACAGAGAAATCTGTTGAGATAAAAAGAAATACAAACAAACAAACAAACAATCGGCGTGAGAATCTATCGTGGATACTTTTTATAAACCTTGCGAAAACCGACGATGTAGGAAACTTCAGTTCATAAATCCATTGGACCAAACGCAGCCAAGGAGAACGTGGTGTGTCAAAAGATGATTGAAAAAAAAGAAAGAAAAAAGCAAGCAAGAGTTAAATGTGTCTGTGATAGATAAAAAAAAAAAAAAGCATCATAAAGTCATCTTACACACACACACACACACACACACACACACACACACACACACACATATATATATATATATATATATATATATATATACGTAATTGTCATTTATTACTTATTCACATTCTTTCATTTACTTTCATCCTTGATTATGACTGTATTCATTTATGCATTTTATCCATTCCTCTATCATCTAAGCATCCACCCACCCATTCCCACAGTTACTGACCCATTTAAGTTTGCTGACTTACATAAATAATTATTTATCCATTTGCCAAACCCCAAGCCATTCCCCCCAACCCCCCCCCTACCCCCCCCCCCCCGTGCCCCCCCCCCCCCCCCCCCACCCCCAATCACATCCCCTCACTGAACAGCAGAGGCCCTGTGTCACAGCTGGCTCTCTTGGCAGGGAAAAGTACGGTAGCCAAAGAAAACATTCGGTTGGCACTGCTTAAAAAAAAAAGAAAAAGAAAAAAAAGGGGGGCTTGTAGGGTTTTTTTTGGATAGAGAGAGGTGGGGGGGGGGGGCGGCTGGGAGGGAGAGGCTAGGTGGAGCCACTGGACCCCCGGACGTAGCTGCCCCCCCCCCCGACCCCCCGATCCTACCCAGCCATCCTTCCATACAACACAACACACACACACACACACACACACACACCCTACCCGTCTTCCCCACTTCTGTCTCATCTCCCCATCCCCTTACCCACCCACCCACCTACCTTTTTTTTTTTTTCTTTTTTTTTTTTTTTCCACCTCCATTACACCAGCACAATCACCTCGTTAAGCGCGCCTGGCCCTTCGCCACAAGGGGGCAGCAAGCAAACCACTCAAGCCACCCGGAGTACACGTCACGCACCCCACCACACACCCCACCCCAAAAAAGGGTAGAAAACGGGTGGAAGGATGAGGTCTGTGGGGTAGTAGTAGGAGGTGGGTGGGTGGGTGGGTGGGTAGGTGATGGTGGTGGTTGGGTTGAGGGGGGGGGGAGGGTTGGGGTGGGTGGGTGATTGGTAATGGTGGTTGGGTTGAGGGCGGTTGGGGAGGATGGGGGGGGGGGGGGGGGGGGGGGGGGGGGGGGGGGGGGGGGGGGGGGGACAGAGAAAGAAAGGACAAACGAAAAAAAGAAAAGTGCAATCGAGGATGTGATAAGAACTGGTGGGAGGGAGAAAAAGAAACAAAAAAACCGAAAAAAAACCAAACAAACACAAAAAAAACAAACCCGAAAGACTGCTGGTGGGAGAGGGGTGCAGAGGGGGTCTTGGGGGTGGGGTGGGGGGTGGGGTGGGAGGGGTAGAGGAGGAAGGAAGGAAGAGAGAGATGAGATGGCATAAAATGGTTAAGACGCTTCATTTGCTAACACAAAGTCCCTGATCAGAGGGTCTGGGTTCGAATCCCGCTCTCGCCCTTTCTGAGCGTTCTAGTCGTTCGGATGATGAGATGATAAACAGAGGTCCCGTCTGCAGCACGCACTTGAGCGCACTGAATAAAAACACACAAAAAACGAACCCATGGCAATGAGAGTTTCGTCCTCTGCCAAATACACACACACACACACACACACACACACACACACACACACACACACACACATATATATATATATATATATATATATATATATATATATATATATATATATATATAATGGAGACGCCTCCTTGAGAATCTGAAACTGAAACTGAAACTGGGAATAGAGGGATGGATGGTGGGTTAGAGAAAAAAAAAAAGAAGAAAAAAAAAGGGGGGCGGGGTGGTGGGGGTGGGGGGGTGGGGAGCGGGATCTGAGTTGGATAGTTGTACAGAAGTCCTGGACACACCCCACGGGTATTATTATTATTATTATTATTAATATCATCATTATTATTATTATATAGCGCTGAATCTTGTGCAGAGGCAAAGCAAAGCGCTTTCGCACCAGTCATTCACACGCAGGCATAACTCTGAAATTGGTTTAAACAGTATTTTATTTGGAACACGTCACAGATATCGATGAACAGGACAACAACAAAAATCTTATATAAAGTCCTGTCCTGACGGATATACATACTGAATATGTGACGGATGTCATCATAAGTAGAAGTTAAGACGTGAACATACATAACTCTGAAATTGAAAAAAACAACAACAACCCCCCCCCCCCCCAAAAAAAAAAAAAAACACACAAAAACTGAAGACAAGGAAGAGGCAGAGAAGGGAGGCAATTTTGGAAAGAGGTAGGTTTTAAGGCCAGACTTGAAAGAGCTGAGTGCGGAGACCTGACGAACAGAAAGTAGGAATTTCATTCCAATTGCAAGGTCCAGAGACAGAGAAAGAACGGCGGCCAACAGTCGAGTGTTTGAATCTGGGTATGCGTAAACAGAGTGGATCCGAAGCCGATAGTAGAGAGCTAGATGGAGTGTAGAGGTGAAGGCAGCCACAGAGATAGGAAGGAAGGGGCAGATTTGTGAAAACGTCGCTCTTGGAGGAAGAGAGAGAGAGAGAGAGAGAGAGAGAGAGAGAGAGAGGGAGAGAGAGAGAGAGAGAGAGAGAGAGAAAGAGAGAGGTGGTGGTGGGAAGGAGGTAGAGAAGAGGGGTGTGGGGGTGGATTTGAAGATGTGGCGTGGTTGTCGAGTTTGTTTTTTTTGTTTGTTTGTATGTTGTTGTTTTTTGTTTTGTTTTTGTTTTATTGTTGTTTTTCTCCTGAGAAAATGGTTTAAAACTGAACTCTTGTCATGTAATGGTGGTTCCCCCCCACCCCCCACCCCCCGACCCCCATCCCCCCCAACAAATGACACAACAACATTCAGTCTCGAACCCTGAACACTGGTGAACGAAACACTGGACCACAGAGGTCCCACGCGCACCTAACACGTATATACCGCCACGCCACGGTGACTCTTGAATAGTGCTAGGATGTAGGAGAAACACGCTTCTGTTGTTTGTCTTGTTCGTCATTTATCAGATGGATTTCCCCCCGTCTCCTGCACGAAGACGGCAGGCAGTACGTCGCAGGTCCTCCAAGTACCTCCGTAGAGGAGGAATTTTTGTTTAACTCTCTCCATACGAACGGCGAAAGAGACGACGTTAACAACGTTTCACCCCAATTACCACCATCAAAATGTTGCAAGCGGAAGGCTCTTATACTGAAGACGTGAATGTTGACAAAGTATACCACAATTCTGACGACGGAAGCTAAAGGTTGGGTCATTGAGACACCCACTGGACATCCGAGGGGTCTGTGTAGAGGAGAAGAGAGGACTGGCCGTACTGAGTGAGTTAATGTCCCGTCACACACATCGGTGATGGAAGACATTTTGTTAAAGTATTTATGAATACATCTGAGTATTATCGGTTGGAAGGGGTGGGAGATGTGGATGAATGGAGGGGGAAACTGGGCAAATGAGGGTAAAAATGTGGGTGAAATTTGGAAGAAAAACAAAACAAACAAAAAAACCCTCTAAATACAGTTAAAGGAAATTACTTTAAGGACTTCGTAAAAGAGAAGTCGTTTAACTGACAAGCGAAACAACTGATAATGAATGCAAAAAGTCAAAAACATCAACGTTCTCAGTCACTTGTGAAGACACACTTTCGTGTATAAAAAGGCTTCATGAAGCTACAGTGAAAAATTATATGCTCAATTTGTCAGGTTACTAAAGCATATGCACTTGACATTAGAACAATACTTGGTCCTCCGTAGAGCTTCCGGGCCGCCGCTGGGATTGGGTCGGGCCAGGTTTTCTCTCGGAGCGCTTTGGTGGTGGAGCGGGCAGGACAGGACTGCAGCAGATGTTCTGCAGTCTGGCTTCTTATCCGGTGGAATGCCTGTTCACACCTCCCCCCCCCCCCCCCCCCGACCTCACCATCACGCCCCCCCCCAACCCCCTCCCCCCTCCAATGCTTCTTTTCTATCTTTTCACTAGTCTGTAGGTATACTCCTTTCTTCTTGACGTACCCTCTTGGGAAGTATTCCTTCAGGCGGCAATTCTTTTCACCTAAATTGAGTCTTCAGGCCACACTCCTCAGCAACACACACACACACACACACACACACACACACACACACACACGCACACACACACGCACGCACGTACGCACAAACGCACGCACGCACACACACAGATGCACGAAAGCACTTATTCACACACACCGACGCAAGCACAGCACACGCACACACTGATACACAAATACGCACACATACATGCAGCACACACAGACACACGCTCACACACACACACACACACACACACACACACACAATCACACACACACAAACACATTCACACAAAGACTCATGCTCACGCACGCACACACACACACACACATACACACACACACACACACACACACACACACACACACACACATTCTCTCTCTCTCTCTCTCTCTCTCTCTCTCTAAACCAACATTACTCATGGGTGAAGACTTTGGGCAATGCCAAGTATTTTAGTCTGCCCGTAATCACATCTCATCTACTTGAACATAAAGACACATCCAAGACATTTCTTATCTAAAAAAAAAGAAAAGAAAACAAAAGAGAGAAAAATTGAAAGCAGAAGGAATGGATGAAGATCATAAGCTATGTACCGGGTCTTCCAATTCTAATCTATTTGAACATAAATTATAACACTGATGAAATAGAATCATGTGATTTCCGACTGGATAGATAGATATGCATTGCAATGTATTGTATCGTATTGTATTGCATTGCATTGTACTGCATTGTATTGCGTCGTATTGTATTGTATTGCATTGTATTTGTATTTGTATTTTTATCACAACAGATTTCTCTGTGTGGAATTCGGGCTGCTCTCCCCAGGGAGAGCGCGTCGCTACACTACAGCGCCACCCTTCTTTTTTGTATTTTTTCCTGCGTGCAGTTTAATTTGTTTTTTTTCCTATCGAAGTGGTTTTTTTTCTACAGAATTTGGCCAGGAACAAGCCTTTTGTTGCCGTGGGTTCTTTTACGTGCGCTAAGTGCATGCTGCACACGGGACATCGGTTTATCATCTCATCCGAATGACTATCGTCCAGACCACTACTGAAGGTCTAATGGAGGGTGGAGGGGAGGGGGGTTGGGTGTGTGTGTGTGTGGGGGGGGGGGGGGGTAGAGAAAATATCGGCGGCTGAGCCGTGATTCGAACCAGCGCGATCAGATTCTCTCGCTTCCTAGGTGGACGCGTTACCTCTAGGCTATCACTCCACGCACTGCATTACTTTTTTTTGTCACAACAGATTTCTATGTGAAACTCGGGGCTTCTCTCCCCTGGGAGAGCGCGTCGCTAAGACGAACACAGTCCAACTGGTAACCCATAGATTTATCAACCCCTATTTTTATTCTTTCTGCAAACGTGTTTTGTTTTTCGACCAAAGTGTGTTTCCCTATAGAGTTTTGTAACCGACAGGCCTAGAAGTTAAGACGTGAACATACATGAGTTTTGAAGATAAAATATGAGCGAGAGTACCCATTCATCAATAACCCCCCCCCACACACCCCCCCCCCCGTCCCACATTGCCGCCCCACCAAAATATTTATTCCAACATCAATTCAGCTATTAAACAGCAATAATTGATAATCAGATCTGTGATAATTAAAAAAAAAAAAAAACGTATGCCAGTGTGTGTATGTGGAATGTGACATATTAAATCAAAGTATTTTTGAACTGCATCGTTTTTTTAATATGTTTTATGACTACTTTTCGAATGCTATTTTATGCCTATTTTATTCATATTATCCTTTATTTGATTTTGTGTATTGCATATGTATGGCTGTGATGATGTATGTATGATTTACTCTGAGTTACCTTTCAAAGGTTCCTGTTGTGTTGTTTGTTGTCTACTGTGATTACTTATTGTACACATGGGTTGCCATCGAAACATTTTATGTCTTTTATGTATACATGTTGAATGACTGTGATTTCCGTGTATTGTTTATGTGTTTTACACCACAAATGAACTTCTCTTGTTGAGATGATAAAGTATTCTGTAATCTGTAATCTATATTCAAGGTTTTTTCAGAAAAAGAAATAATATTTTACACCACAAATGAACTTCTCTTGTTGAGATGATAAAGTATTCTGTAATCTGTAATCTATATTCAAGGTTTCTCAGAAAAAGAAATAATATTTTACACCACAAATGAACTTCTCTTGTTGAGATGATAAAGTATTCTGTAATCTGTAATCTATATTCAAGGCTTTTCAGAAAAAAGAAATAATATTTTACACCACAAATGAACTTCTCTTGTTGAGATGATAAAGTATTCTGTAATCTGTAATCTATATTCAAGGTTTCTCAGAAAAAGAAATAATATTTTACACCACAAATGAACTTCTCTTGTTGAGATGATAAAGTATTCTGTAATCTGTAAGCTATATTCAAGGTTTCTGAGAAAAAGAAATAATATTTTACACCACAAATGAACTTCTCTTGTTGAGATGATAAAGTATTCTGTAATCTGTAATCTATATTCAAGGCTTTTCAGAAAAAAGAAATAACATTTTACACCACAAATGAACTTCTCTTGTTGAGATGATAAAGTATTCTGTAATCTGTAATCTATATTCAAGGCTTTTCAGAAAAAGAAATAATATTTTACACACCACAAATGAACTTCTCTTGTTGAGATGATAAAGTATTCTGTAATCTGCAATCTATATTTAAGGTTTTTTCAGAAAAAGAAATAATATTTTACACCACAAATGAATTTCTCTTGTTGAGATGATAAAGTATTCTGTAATCTGTAATCTATATTCAAGGCTTTTCAGAAAAAGAAATAATATTTTACACACCACAAATGAACTTCTCTTGTTGAGATGATAAAGTATTCTGTAATCTGCAATCTATATTTAAGGTTTTTTCAGAAAAAGAAATAATATTTTACACCACAAATGAATTTCTCTTGTTGAGATGATAAAGTATTCTGTAATCTGCAATCTATATTTAAGGTTTTTTCAGAAAAAGAAATAATATTTTACACCACAAATGAACTTCTCTTGTTGAGATGATAAAGTATTCTGTAATCTGTAATCTATATTCAAGGCTTTTCAGAAAAAAGAAATAACATTTTACACCACAAATGAACTTCTCTTGTTGAGATGATAAAGTATTCTGTAATCTGCAATCTATATTTAAGGTTTTTTCAGAAAAAGAAATAATATTTTACACCACAAATGAACTTCTCTTGTTGAGATGATAAAGTATTCTGTAATCTGCAATCTATATTCAAGGTTTTTTCAGAAAAAGAAATAATATTTTACACCACAAATGAACTTCTCTTGTTGAGATGATAAAGTATTCTGTAATCTGCAATCTATATTTAAGGTTTTTTCAGAAAAAGAAATAATATTTTACACCACAAATGAACTTCTCTTGTTGAGATGATAAAGTATTCTGTAATCTGTAATCTATATTCAAGGTTTTTTCAGAAAAAGAAATAATATTTTACACCACAAATGAACTTCTCTTGTTGAGATGATAAAGTATTCTGTAATCTGTAAGCTATATTCAAGGTTTCTCAGAAAAAGAAATAATATTTTACACCACAAATGAACTTCTCTTGTTGAGATGATAAAGTATTCTGTAATCTGTAATCTATATTCAAGGCTTTTCAGAAAAAAGAAATAATATTTTACACCACAAATGAACTTCTCTTGTTGAGATGATAAAGTATTCTGTAATCTGTAATCTATATTCAAGGTTTTTTCAGAAAAAGAAATAATATTTTACACCACAAATGAACTTCTCTTGTTGAGATGATAAA
>NC_134901.1:38621755-38636755 GCF_041734735.1 Babylonia areolata | reverse complement strand
CACACACACGCACACACACACACTAAGGGAAAAGCAACAACAAAACCCTAGCATGAATGCTACACATGAATGATTCAAGTGAAATTAACACAGAAAAGTAACGATAAAATTTTAAACACAGATGTAAGAGACATAAAAGACAGCAAATAAGGCGACGGGTAATAGGGATATGGACAGACAGACACATTATGTGAAAGACATTTGAAGAGACCAAAATTCACGTTAATAGGCCGACGACTAACGTGAACACAAGACCAGTTCATCTTCGTCTTGCTTAACTCCAATCCACGTGAAATTTAGATTCAAATCAAGTTAGAAATTGTACGAAAATAAAACGTAATTTCAAACATGATTAATACAGTTGGGTTGTGTTGTGTTGTGTTGTGTTGTGTCGCGTTGTGTTGTGTTGCGTTGCGTTGCATTGCATTGTATTGTATAGAATAGTATTGTATTGTACGGTATTGTATTGCATTGTATTACATTGCACTGTATTGCATTGTATAGTGTTGTATTGCATCTGCATTGCATTGTGTTACATTTATATTGTATCGCATTTGTGTTTTATTGTACTGTGTTGCATTTGTATTGTATCACGTTTGTGTTTTATTGCACTGTGTTGCATTTGTATTGTATCACGTTTGTGTTTTATTGCATTGTGTTGCATTTGTATTGCATCACGTTTGTGTTTTATTGCACTGTGTTGCATTTGTATTGTATCGCTTTTGTGTTTTATTGCACTGTGTTGCATTTGTATTGTATCACGTTTGTGTTTTATTGCACTGTGTTGCATTTGTATTGTATCACGTTTGTGTTTTATTGCATTGTGTTGCATTTGTATTGCATCACGTTTGTGTTTATCGCACTGTGTTGCATTTGTATTGTATCGCTTTGGTGTTTTATTGCACTGTGTTGCATTTGTATTGTATCACGTTTGTGTTTTATTGCATTGTGTTGCATTTGTATTGTATCACGTTTGTGTTTTATTGCACTGTGTTGCATTTGTATTGTATCACGTTTGTGTTTTATTGCACTGTGTTGCATTTGTATTGTATCACATTTGCATCTTATTACATTGCATTGCATTCATAGTATCTATATATATATATATATTTTTTTTTCTCTCTCTCTCTCTCTCAAGGCCTGACTAAACCCGTTGGGTTACTGCTGCTGGTCAGGCATCTGCTTGGCAGATGTGGTGTAGCGTATATGGATTCGTCCGAACGCAGTGACGCCTCCTTGAGCTACTGAAACTGAAACTGAAACTGCATTCATATTGCATTGCATTACATTGTATTGTACTGGACTGTACTGTATTACAATGTATCGCGTGGTATTGTGCCTACTCTTTGGGAACAACCAAACATTGAACGAATTCTGAAGGACGGAAGGGAAGAAAAAGAAACAAAACAAAAAAACACCTAAAAGTGATCAGAGATAAAATTCAAACGAGGCATAGAAATTTGAACATTCAATAAGAAGAGGGAGAGAGAGAGAGAGAGAGAGAGAGAGAGAGAGAGAGAGAGAGAGAGAGAGAGAGAGAGAGAGAGAGACAGAGAGAGACAGAGAGAGAGAGAGAGAGCCCCAGGGAAGCTTTTCCCATCACGCTAACTCCAGCAGCAACAACTTGATATCTTTGTCTTAATCTCTTCTTGTTTATAGCTCAGCCGAACGCACACACACAGACACACACACACACACACACACACACACACACACACACACACACTACACACACACACACACACACACGGTCGTATCAAAAGCTGTAAGCTGTAAAGATTTGGTCCCGCCGCATGTTCACAACCTTGCAGACAACAACAACATCATCAAACACACCTGGGAAATTAGTCACAAATACAGTCACGTTCATGCATATAAATTCTAGGGCATACCTCTGACCATTATTTTTGTCAGTTTTTCTCTGTGTGTGCTTGTTTGTTTGTTGTTTTTGTTTGTTTGTTTGTTTTTCTCGCGAGAAAATTAAAGCAATAACAACAACAGAACATGTACATATTCATACACATAATGACAGGCACACAAACCCGGAAATTGCCAACGGGGACCACATATGTCTTTGAGTAGGTGGGTGGCGGGGTGGGGGTAGGGAGAGAGAGAAAGACAGAGAGAGACAGAGAGAGTCAGAGACAGAGAGAGAGAGACAGACAGACAGAGACACACAGAGAGACAAACAGACAGAGAGAGAATGAATGAATGAATGAATGAATGAATTAATTTTTATTTTCCAACGGTGAAGACATTAGCACTTTGGCCGATTTACACATCTGCCGTTGTTCTAAGAGACACACAAACATATATGCATATAAATGTTATGCTTAATACATTTCTAATGTACAAGTATAACACAGCGCCACACACACACACACACACACAGAAAGAGAGAGACAAAGAGAAATAAACAGAGAGAGCGAGAGACAGACAGAGAGAATGAATAAGTGAATGAATGAATGAATGAATGAATGAATGAATGAATGAATGAATGAATCTTTATTTTCCAACGGTGAAGACATTAGCTTTTTGGCCGATTTACCCATCCGCCGTTGTTCTAAGAGACACACAAACATATATGCATATAAATGTTGTTATACTGAATACATGTATAATGTACAAGTATAACACAACATCAAAGAGAGAGAGAGACAGACAGACAGAAAGAGAGAGACAAAGAGAAAGAGAGATAAACAGAGAGAGCGGGAGACAGGCAGAGAGAGAGAGAGAGAGAGAGAGACAGAGACAGAGACAGAGACAGAGAATACAACCAAGTGAGGATGCACCCCGTTTATCAAGAAAAGAAAAAAAACAACAAAACATTTAAGGACTTCTATAAAATAATAATAATAATAATAATAATAATAATAATAACAATAAATAAATAAATAAATAAAATAGGATAAAATAAAAAGGACCATCTGTTTTAACTCACTCAGTACGGCCAGTCCTCTCTTCTCCTCTACACAGACCCCTCGGATGTCCAGTGGGTGTCTCAATGACCCAACATTTAGCTTCCGTCGTCAGAATTGTGGTATTTTTTTGTCAACATTCACCTCTTCAGTGTAAGAGCCTTCCGCTTGCAATATTTTGATGATGGTAATTGGGGTGAAACGCTGTTAACGTCGTCTCGTTTGCCGTTCGTATGGAGAGAGTTAACTTTAAATGGACGGTATACCAAAATGTGACGCATTCTTACTGAAACTGTTGTACTACGGTATGCTTGGAGTAAAATCATTTTGATCAGGCGCCACATAAACAAACCTATTAGTTGTATTGCTATTGATATTATCATTATCTATAGTATTATGTGCAAAGTTTTGTTTCCTAAACAAACAAACAAAAAAAAACAACAACAAAAAAACCTCAACGACACTGTTGCTTTTATATACCTTAGATCATTCGCTGCTATATATCTTAGATCATTTTAACGTCTTATTATCATACGCTAAATTTGAAGCTGTTTTATTTGTATTTGTATTTGTATTTCTTTTTATCACAACAGATTTCTCTGTGTGAAATTCGGGCTGCTCTCCCCAAGGAGAGCGCGTCGCTACACTACAGCGCCACGCACTAAAAAAAAAAAAAAAAAAAAAAAAAAATCCTGCGTGCAGTATTATTATTATTATTATTATTATTATTATTATTATTTTAAATTTGTTTTTCCTATCGAAGTTGATTTTTTTTCTACAGAACTTTGCCAGGAACAACCCTTTTGTTGCCGTGGGCTCTTTTACGTGCGCTAAGTGCATGCTGCACACGAGGGGACCTCGGTTTATCGTCTTATCCGAATGACACAGAGAGTGTTTTTTGAGCACAAGTTGTGCTTTGAGCCTTCTGATTTTTTTTTTTTTTTTAAACCGGAATTTTAGTATAAATGTAATCATCATCATCATCATCATCATCATCATCATCACATAAAGCAACACTGACCAACTGCGTTAACATTTCACGTAGGAAAAGCATATAGGGAAGAAAATGAATAATCTTCAAATGAGTTGGTTTTCGCGGTAGAAAAAACAACAACAACAAACAAACAAACCGATACCATTCATTCCAACGAACAGACTTTCGGGGAAGAAAAATCTACAGTCAACCACTTCGATAAACTTTTAAACTCAAAATAAAGCATCAGTCTGAAAACAAAATGGCAAATGGTTCTCTAATCGTCACCCTTTTTTTAAATTCTTAGATTGACAAATGATTGCAATTAAGGCGGCATTTCTTTTCTTTTTTTCTTTTTTTTTTTCTTTTTTACTTTCTTTTTTTTTGTGTGTGTGTTTCTCTTGCAGTACGCCATACCTCTGGTGACTAAGAATTTAATTTCATGTTAACATTGATAGTAGTATTATCTCACTTATTTGTGTAACCATTTGTTTTCATTTCTTCGTTTCTGCTGTTTATGAATAAGTCGTTTGATACAAATGATGATATTATTATGGTTCACCAGACGTCACGTAAAACTTGAAGTGCATCGTGTAAGTCTTTTGCTTGTTGGTGCTATTTTGCCATTGTTTTCATTGCAACCATCATGTGTGCTGTAGAACGATTACAGGTTATCTAAACCAAAGCGGCATCCAAAATCAGATTGCGTGTCAAAGAATTATAGGCTCGTCTGGGTACTTTCACTATTACACTAAAAAAGATTCTTGATGGAAAGGAAAATGTAGATACGGGTTATCTAAACCAAAGCGGCATCCAAAATCAGGTTGCGTGTCAAAGAATTATAGGCTCGTCTGGGTACTTCCACTATGACACTAAAAAAAGATTCTTGGTGGAAAGGAAAATGCAGATACGGGTTATCTAAACCAAAACAGCATCCAAAATCAGGTTCCGTGTCAAAGAATTATAGGCTCGTTTGGGTACTTTCACTTTTACACTAAAAAAAGATTCTTGGTGGAAAGGAAAATGCAGATACGGGTTATCTAAACCAAAGCGGCATCCAAAATCAGGTTCCGTGTCAAAGAATTATAGGCTCGTCTGGGTACTTCCACTATGACACTAAAAAAAGATTCTTGATGGAAAGGAAAATGTAGATTCGGGTACGTTAAAAAAACACAAAAATTGCCAACAAGCACCTCAAACGTAATAGGCGCTTAAATGATCACAACAAAGTAAGAGTGTCTAATTGTAAAGACGGGAAAAGGAAAAACAAATCAATCTTTTTCTAGAAAATCAATATATATAGGCGAATAGACCAACAAGTCAGGAAAAAAAAAAGGAAAGAAAGAAAGGAAAAAATAACCGCCAGAAACAAAGAGAAAAACAGAGGAAAGAAGAAATTTCAAGTAAAGAAGTGGAAAACGCCAGAGGCAAAGCATGGAAAAAGATAGAAACAAGAAACGGAAAACGCCAGAAAAGAGGAAGTTTCCAGCAAAAGAAAGGGAAAAGGCCAGAAACAAAGAAACGGAAAACGCCAGAAAGAGCGAAAGAAAAGAGGAAATTTGCAGCAAAGAAAGAGAGAAAACGCCAGAAAGAAAGAATGGAAAGCGCCAAGAACAAAGAGAAAGCGACAGAAAAGAGGAAATTTCCAGCAAAGAAAGGGAAAAAACCCCACTGAAAACAAAGAAAGGGGAAAAAAACGCCACAAAACAAAGAGAGAGTGACAGAAAAGAGGAAATTTCCAGCAAAGAAAGGAAAGAAAAACGCTGGAACAAACAGAATAGAAAACGTCAGAAACAAAGATAGAGACCTGGAAGAGTGAATTTCCAACAAAGAAAAGGAAAACGCCAGTTACGAAGAATAGAAAACGCCAGAAAGACACACACACACACACACACACACACACACACACACACACACACACACACACACACACAGGGAGAGAGAGAGAGAGATACAGAAAAAGAGAGAGAGGGAGGGAGAGAGAGAGAGAGAGAGAGAGAGAGAGAGAGAGAGAGAGAGAGAGAGAGAGAGAGAGAGAGACCGAGAAGAATGATTTTCCAGCAAAGAAAGGGAAAACGCCAGAAACGAAGATTGGAAAACGTCAAAAACAGAGAGAGAGAGAGAGAGAGAGAGAGAGAGAGAGAGAGAGAGAGAGAGAGAGAGACAGAGAGAGACAGAAAGAGACAGAGACAGAGAAAGAGACAGAGAAAGAGAAAGAGACAGAGACAGAGAGACAGAGAGAGAGGGGAAATTTCAGGCAAAGAAGGGGAAAACGCCAGAATCTAAGAAGAGAGGCAAAACAGAAAAAAAAGGTATAATTTCCAGTAAAGAAAGGGAAAAACGCCAGACACAAGACGAGAAAGAGAGAAAGCGACAGAAAAGAGAAAACTTCCAGTAAAGAAAGAGAGAGAGATTAAAAAAAAAAAAACACCCAACAACAAAAAAAAAGAAAGAAAAAACACACGCCAGGAACAAATAAAAAGGAAAAAAACGCCAGAAACAACGAGAGAACGACAAGGGAAAAAAACGACAAAAAAACAAGAAGGAAAATTCCCATTTCATGATTAATCCCCAGAAGATAGGTGTGTGTGTGTGTGTGTGTGTGTGTGTGTGGAGAGAGGGGGGAGGGAGCGGGGGAAGGAGGGGGTGGGAGGTGGATGGGGAGGGGGAGAGGGGGGGGGGATACTACTATGCATATTGACAGAGCCCCCCCCCTTCGGCTATTCTCGCGGCAGGGGGGGAGACAGTTGGTAATAAGACTGCCCCCATAGCCATTACAGATCTGTAGGCATCCGTCAAGTCTCAGAAGACTGTGGAGATGCTCTCTAGGTGGTAGCAGCTGGTGAGTGATCAATTGAATACAGCGGCGCGGGTGTGTGTGGGCTGGACAGGCCAGTTAATACAGGGGAGTGTGACTGTCCCTCCCCCGCCCCCCCCCCCCCCCCCCCCGCCCCCACCACCCCTCCCACACCAACACTGCGCACAGGTGAAGTCTGACGCTGGTCTTTCTCTGATTGTATGCAGGCTGGTATGGCAATAATCAAACCCCCCTTTTTTTATATATATTACAATTATTATTTATTTACTTATTTACTTATTTATGTACGCTTATCTATTATTTATTCACCCTTTTTTTTTCCTCAAGGCCTGACTAAGCGCGTTGGGTTACGCTGCTGGTAAGGCATCTGCTTGGCAGATGTGGTGTAGCGTATATGGATTTGTCCGAACGCAGTAACGCCTCCTTGAGCTACTGAAACTGAAACTGAAACTGGTATGGCTTTTGTGGACTCTTCTCCATCCTCATTCTCTCTGCCTCCTTATTGGGGACATTGGGCATGTGAGCGTCTCTTCCAACTTGGAGGGCTAGAGGGCTTTTTTTTTTTTTTTTTTTTCTGCGCCCAGTTTCCAAGGTGTTCGTTCAGATCGACGTCCTTCTTCAACGCTGATTTTTAGCGTGGCCATAGACGCAGACACACAACTCCCCCACCCCACCTCACCCCCACTCCCACCCGCCACACAAACATACATCTCTCTCTCTCTCTCTCTCTTGTTATTGTCGTCTACGAACGAAACTATTGAACAACAGTTTGCTTTATATTTGCATAGAGCTTTTAAACAACGCAATGCTTATGTAACGTAATTTTTTCTTTGTAGTAATATGCGACTTAATGTCAATTTCATGTGTACCCCCTTCTAAGGGGCTATGGCCTATATGAATAAAACATCAACATCTACATCTCTCTCTCTCTCTCTCTCTCTCTCTCTCTCTCTCTCTCTCTCTCTCATCCCTGCGTGGGATGAAGCAAATAGGAAAGGGGAAAAAAAGGTGTAATCCAAATTATAAAATCACTCAGGAGACTTGCGTTCGACTGACACACAGCTTTTCTGGAAACTTTTCGACACACAAATTGAGCCAGCCTTGAACTATGGAGCGGAAATATGGGGACTTATGACAATAATCAAATGGAAAAGGTGCATACATTTGCAATGAAGCGCTTTCTTAGTGTTCAGTTACATTCATCAAACACTATAATGTATGACAAAACCGACAGGTACCCATTGCATATTAAATCAAAATTGTAAACTGCATAAAATATTGGCTCACACCAGCAAGACTGCCAACATCACGACTGTGTATACAAGCAAATGAGATGCTGCTGCTGCAAGAGGAAAAGGGCAAAGAGAACTGGGTATTCCACATCAAGGAAACACTAACGGAACATGGATTCGGTCTGGTCTGGATGTGCCAAGGAGTAGGGTACGAGAGCGGCTTTGTATCGGAATTTAAAGATAGACTTATAGCATGTTACAAACAAAACTGGCACTGAGAAATAGATAGCAATGATTGGTATAAATGGTGCTGTTCATTTAAATCATTTGTTTAAACAGAGAAGTATATTAAGATCGTAACAAATAAATGGCATACAATCTGCTTTGCGAGGCTCAGATTGAGAACACTTGAACTGAATGCCAACAGAAGATGGTTCGATTCAGACGTAGCAACATCTCCTTATCCAATGTGTGGTGAAAGCCCAGAAGATGAAAATCATTTCATGTTTAACTGCAAAAGATACGATGAATTGCGAAAAAAAACTGTACCCTTTTCAATACAGTTCCAGCGCAGAGAAAAGATCTGTTCGACCATACTGATGAGAGAAAATATATATGATGCTTTCACTTTCAAAATATGTATCCGAGACAATAAATATACGGAAAACGTCCATCATCGGTCTAAATACTCATTAATCAATTAAAAATTAGTATGGGTTTATGAGGAAAAAAGCATACATAAAAAGGAAGGGTTACATTTGAATGGACAATCTCGACAATGTAATTATATGATGTGTGCGTATTGATATGATGGGTTTTGATATCCAGGCATAAATTATTAGTACATGATTTATATGTACTTTTGTATGTATTTGTATTGATATGATGTGTGTCAATGTTACATGCATGAATATTTATTATAGGATTTATATGTATTTTGTTTCTGTATACTGTCCAAACCTTGGAGACGAACGACTGAAAAAAAAGGTACATTACCCCCCCCCCCCCCCACCCCCTGTCACATGTACTTTAAGCTAATGGCAAAGTGCCAAAGTGTCGCTAATCTCCTAATAGTTTATTTTGTTTCAATTCTGTTTTTCCTTTCTGTTCCATTTGATCTGTTTTGCACCATGTTGTTCTGATTAGTACCTACTATGTCACTAGAGTTTTTACAGCTAATGCCATTAAAACTTTTCAGTGTTCAGTGTTCTCTCTCTCTCTCTCTCTCTGACATGTGCATTCTTATTCAGATTGTATTGCTTGAACATTATCTTGACATATCAATGTTCAAGTCTTGTATACTCTCTCTCTCTCTCTCTCTCTCTCTCTCTCTGTGATGTTGTTACTGTTTTGTCATGTGATAATGAAATCATAATTAGATCGGTTGCTAAATTCACTGCAGAAGCTCAAACAATGAGACAAAGGTACATAAGTCAAAATAGTATCAACAGCATAGAAGACACTTAATTATAGTTAGTACAGAAGTTGCTATTTTATTTGGACAAAACAGAAAACATAACATTGCATACTTGAGTGTATTGTTGAGGCAGTATGTATTGGTTTGATGTATTTTTTAATGGATGGTCGAGTCAGTCCCCATTCATTTTGGTATTTTATTATCATTACATTGTTGTTTTTATTTAGTTCCGTTTCGTTGAGTTTTTGTCAGGATGTGACTTAAGTGTTTCCAAGTATTGCATATTTCCTTGGTTTAAACTGACTGAAAGGTTCAGAGAAAAAAAAAGTGTTTTGTTGTTGTTGTTTTGAAGCTAAAATATATGCATTTATGTTGTTGCCCCCTTGTCAAAAGACCTTTCTTGGCAATGACAATAAATAATTCCAGTGTCCAGTGTCTCTCTCTCTCTCTCTCTCTCTCTCTCTCTCTCTCTCTCTCTCTCTCTCTCTCTCAGGTAACTTCTCCTCCAGCTATGTAGTGATGTCAATGTAAAATTACTATTCATGTAACCATGACTTTAAATGATTTCCCCACTTTCTTTTTTTACTTTTTCCCCTGCGAGGGCTGGATAAAAAAAATAGCATTGTTTTGATTACTTTATTCCTCTCAGAAAAAAAAAATGTATGTATGTTTATATATTATTATTATCATCATCATCATCATCATCATTATAACCATCGTGGTTGTCAATATTTTTCATTGATAAACGGTTGTACTTTACGGTCCGTCAGTCAAACGTCGTGGTATACTACTACTACTACTTAAGCTACTGAGAAGAAGAAGAAGAAGAAGAAACAGAAGAAGAAGAAGAAGAAGAAGAAGAAGAAGAAGAAGAAGAAGCAGGAGGAGGAGGAGGAAGAACAAGAACAAGAAGAAGAAGAACAAGAAGAGGAGGAGGAGGAGGAAGAAGAACAAGAACAAGAACAACAAGAACAAGAACAAGAGGAAGAACAAGAGGAACCAGAAGAACAAGGGCGAGAACAAGAACAAGAATGGTTTACTCTTGAGTGCAAAAAACACAGCAAAGCGCTTTGACACCAATCATACCCACGAGCACGCTAACTTTCGATATCGGTAGCTCTTCATGTCCTCAATTCTAATAAACTGAAGCTGGTTGTGAATGGCGGTGTGTTCGGGGGTGTGGGGGTGTGGGGGTGGGGTAGGGAGATATAGAGAAGTAAATAAATTAAACACAAGGAAAACAAACCTGAAATACATCATCCAATAAAGAAAGGATCAATGAAATATATAAACAAACAAATAAGCAAACAAAGAAATTAATAACCAGCTAGGTAACGGAATGCACGAATGAATGAATAAATAAATAAATGAATAAATAAATGAATAAATAAATAAATAAATGAACAAATTAATAAATGAATTGATAAGTCAATAAATGAATAAATATTACACAGATAAATGAATAGATAAATACATAAATGAAAATGATAAATAAATGTCTTCCATACTGAGAGAGAGAGAGAGAGAGAGAGAGAGAGAGAGACAGACAGACAGACAGACAGACAGACAGACAAAGAGAGAGAGAGAGAGAGAGAGAGAGAGAAGAGAGAGAGAGAGAGTATACAAGACTTGAACACTGATATGTCAAGATAATGTTCAAGCAACGCAATTTGAATAAGAATGCACATGTTGGAGAGCGAGAATACTAAACACTGAAATGTTTAATGTCAATAGCTGTAAAATAAATGTCTTCCATATTGGGGAAAAAAAACCCAAACAAACAATAATAACAACAACAACCAAAGAAACAAGAACCATAATACAGACCAAAAGTAATGTTATCAAAAAAAAAAAAAAAAAAAAAAAGAAAAAAAAAGGTATCGTGAGAATCTTGACAAATGCGGTTTTAACCACAGCTCTAAAACCTTCCTCCCAGCGACGTTCAACAATAAATATGTTGTTGTTGTTGTTGTTGTAGTTGTTGTTTGTTGTTTTTGTTTACGTTTTTGGTAGTGTTGTTCATGTTTACATTATCTCCTCTTCCTTCTTCTTTATCTCTTTTTCTTCGGCTATCTATCTATCTGTCAGTTTGTCTATCTCTGTCGGTTTGTTTTGGGTTGTTTTTTTTTCACTTTTTTTTTCTCTGTCCGTTCTTTGAGTTGTTTTTGTCGTTGGTGGTGGTGGTAGTGGTGGTGATGATGTTGCTGTTGTTTTGTTGATGTTGTTGTTGTTGTTGTTGTTGATGATGGTGTTGTTGTTGTTGTTGATGATGATGATGATGTTGTTGTTGATGATGGTGTTGTTGTTGTTGATGATGATGATGATGATGTTGTTGTTGTTGCTGTTGATGATGATGATGATGATGTTGCTGTTGTTGTTGTTACTGCTGCTGTTGTTGATGGTGTTGTTGTTGTTGTAGTTGTTGTTGATGGTGATGTTGTTTTTGTTGTTGTTGATGATGATGATGTTGTTGTTGTTGTTACTGCTGTTGTTGTTGATGATGTTGTTGTTGCCGTTGTTGTTGTTGATGTTGATGATGGTGTTGTTGTTGTTGTTGTTGTCGATGATGTTGTTGTTTTTGATGTTGATGATGATGGTGTTGTTGCTGTTGGTGCTGTTGTTGTTGATGATGATGGTGTTGGTGTTGTTGTTGGTGCTGTTGTTGATGATGATGATGATGTTGTTGTTGATGATGGTGTTGTTGTTGTTGATGTTGATGATGGCGTTGTTGTTGTTGTTGATGATGTTGTTGTTGATGATGTTGATGATGATGGTGTTGTTGTTGTTGTTGGTGCTGTTGTTGTTGATGATGATGATGATGATGTTGTTGTTGTTGATGATGGTGTTGTTGTTGATGATGATGTTTTTGTTGTTGTTGATGATGTTGTTGTTGTTGTTGATGATGACGTTGTTGTTGTTGTTGATGGTGTTGTTGTTGTTGCTCTTGTTTGTTGTTTTTGTTTACGTTTCCGGTAGTGTTGTTTCTGCTGATCTAATCTCCTTTTGCTCCTTCTCTATCTATCTATCTATCTATCTATCCATCTATCCATCTATCTATCTCAAGGCCTGACTAAGCGCGTTGGGATACGCTGCTGGTCAGGCATCTGCTTGGCAGATGTGGTGTAGCGTATTATGGATTTTTCCGAACGCAGTGACGCCTCCTTGAACTACCGATACTCGTACTGTCTATCTATCTATCTATCTATCTATCTATCTGTCTGTCTGTCTGTCTGATTTTCTCTGTTTTTCTCTCTGTGTTCTTTGTGCTGTATATTTGTTGTTGTTGCTGCTGTTGCTGCTGTTGTTGTTGTTCTCCTCCTCCAAATCCCTGTCTTATTTTGCTTGTGAAAATATTTATCGGGGTTGCTTTTCATAAGCCCCTTGTAAGATAAGGGGATGGGTAGGAGATTTAGGTGTGGGAAGTAAGGGGGATAGGAGACAGGAGGAGGGTTGTGGTGGGGGGATGGGGGTGGGGGGGGGTGATATATGAGTGTGGGTGGGGAAGTGGGAGGGAGTAAAAAAAAAAAAAAAAAAAAGCGCCGTTTTGTTTTTATTTCTTCATTTTTAGCTGTTCATGAATAAGTTGTTTGATATTAACCCTTTCACCGCCAAGCTCGCATTTATGCACAGGCTAGGTAGAGGACCCGTGTCACTGAAAGGTGACCAGAACATTGGTCTGTTATCCATGAACCTACTGCTCTTAATGTTCGGTGGTAGAAAATACACTGCACGAGGAATTACCAGCTATTCCTAGACATGGTCTTTTCTGTGTTTATAGCACAAGGCAGTTTTGTACTCTAAATTGACTGGCGGTGAAAGGGTTAAATAATCTTTGAATTGTTCAACATTTCACATACATATTAAATACAAGCAAACATAATAGAGCATCAACAAGCTTAAAGCTTGTAATGCGCTAACAACATTCAGATTGTCGGCGGTTTTTTTTGTTTTTGTTTTTTTGTTCTTTATGCCTTGAATAATATCTAAATTGTTCAACGATTCACATACACAACAAACACAAGCAAACACAAAAGAGCATCAACAAGCTTTTAGCTTGTAATGTTCCAACAACATTCAGATGTACGACTTTTTTTTGATGTTTTTTTGTTGTTGTTGTTGTTGTTTTGGGGGGAAGTATTTTATGGTTTAAAATAACATCTAAATTGTTCAACGATTCACACACACAACAAACACAAGCAAACACAAAAGAGCATCAACAAGCTTAAAGTTTGTAATGCTCCAGCAACACTCAGATGTCCGACTTTTTTCTTTCTTTTTTTATTTTATTTTTTTTTTTTTTAAGGTATTTCATGGTTTAAAATAACATCTAAATTGTTCAATGATTCACATACACAGCATGTGATGTGGAGTGATGGCCTAGAGGTAATGCGTCCGCATAGGAAGCGAGAGAATCTGAGCGCGCTGGTTCGAATCACGGCTCAGCAGCCGATATTTTCTCCCCCTCCACTAGACCTTGAGTGGTAGTCTGGACGCTAGTCATTTGGATGAGACGATAAACCGAGGTCCCGTGTGCAGCATGCACTTAGCGCGCGTAAAAGAACCCACGGCAACAAAAGGCTTGTTCCTGGCAAAATTCTGTAGAAAAATCCACTTCGATAGGAAAAACAAATAAAACTGCATGCAGGAAAAAAAAAAAAAAAGGTGGGCGCTGTAGTGTAGCGACGCGCTCTCCCTGGGGAGAGCAGCCCGAATTTCACACAGAGAAATCTGTTGTGATAAAGAGAAATACAAATACAAATACAAAACACAAGCAAACACAAAAGAGCATCAACAAGCTTAAAGTTTGTAATGCGCCAACAACATTCATATGGCCGGCGCTTTTTTTTTTTCTTTATTTATTTATTTATTTTTTTTTTTTTGTTTAAATAATGTTTAAATTGTTCAACAGTTTACATGCATAAAAAAACAAGCACAAGCAAACACAACAGAGCATCAACAAAAAGCATAAAAGCTAATAATTTGATGACAAACTCTTGCACTTTTCAAATTCAAACGTGGCGGGCTTGAGGAACCACGTTGTCGATGTCATTAAACCATAAAAAAGCGCCGGCCATCTGAATGTTGTTAGCGCATTACAAACTTTAAGCTTGTTGATGCTCTATTATGTTTGCTTGTATTTAATATGTATGTGAAATGTTGAACAATTCAAATATTATTTAGCCCTTTCACCGCCAGTCAATTTAAAGTTCAAAATTGCCTTGTGCTATAAACACAGAAAAGACCATGTCTAGGAATAGCTGGTGATGATTCCCCGTGCAGTGTATAGAAAATATGGCCTATCCTACCACCGAACATTAAGAGCAGTAGGTTCATGGATAACAGACCAATGTTCTGGTCACCTTTCAGTGACACGGGTCCTCTACCTAGCCTGTGCATAAATGCGAGCTTGGCGGTGAAAGGGTTAAACCATAAAAAAAAAAGCGCCGGCCATCTGAATGTTGTTAGCGCGTTACAAACTTTAAGCTTGTTGATGCTCTATTATGTTTGCTTGTATTTACCATGTATGTGAACTGTTGAACGATTCAGAGATTATTTAAACCATAAAAAAATGCGCCGGCTGTCTATAACTAGAAATACCACGACACTTACACTTTTGTTTCAATTTCATTAAAAAAAAAAAA
>NC_134901.1:38586755-38606755 GCF_041734735.1 Babylonia areolata | reverse complement strand
TCTTGTTTCTCTCTCTCTCTCTCCTCTCTCTCTTTCTTTTGTTTCTCTCTCTCTCTCTCTCTTCTCTCTTTCTTTTGTTTCTCTTGTTTCTCTCTCTCTCTCTCTCTCTCTTCTCTCTCTCTTTCTTTTGTTTCTCTTGTTTCTCTCTCTCTCTCTCTCTTCTCTCTCTCTTTCTTTTGTTTCTCTTGTCTCTCTCTCTCTTCTCTCTCTCTTTCTTTTGTTTCTCTTGTTTCTCTCTCTCTCTCTCCTCTCTCTCTTTCTTTTGTTTCTCTCTCTCTCTCTCTCTTCTCTCTTTCTTTTGTTTCTCTTGTTTCTCTCTCTCTCTCTCTCTCTCTTCTCTCTCTCTTTCTTTTGTTTCTCTTGTTTCTCTCTCTCTCTCTCTCTTCTCTCTCTTTCTTTTGTTTCTCTTGTTTCTCTCTCTCTCTCTCTCTTCTCTCTTCTTAGATATTGTTGGAAAGAAGAACTGAGTCAAGATTTCTTTAACTCTATAAATTCACATGAAGTACAGGACGAGCTTGCTGCTGCAGAAGACCTTATCACTGTTAATGTTAACGAAGCATTGGATAGATTTAATGACATTATCAAAGATCAAGCTAGTATTATGATGAAAAGAATACCTTCAAATGTAGCTGTTGAACGAAAGGGCTGGTTTGATTATGAATGCAAGAAAACAAGATGTGAGGCGCGAAAATTATTAAGAAGATATAGAAGAACATTGGATAAAAACGATAGAGCCTCGCTGTGCATTGCAAGACGTGAATATAAAAACTTGATCAAAAGAAAAAAGAAAGAACATAATGAAATGTTATTAAGCGATCTTTTAAACTCTGTTAATGATCAGCAGATGTTTTGGGAAAGAATCCATAGGGTAACAAAAAAGAAATCACAACCTCAAAATGACATTTCTATTGATGACTGGTATAGACATTTCAAATCTGTATTAGAAAAGGATGATGGAGTAATTAGTGAGGAAGAGGTTGTAGATAATGATGAACAGTATGTATATGATAGAGAAATATCAAGAGAAGAAGTTTTGCTTGCAATAAAAAGACTGAAAAATGGTAAATCGGCTGGTCCAGACGGTCTTATAGGTGAATTCTTTAAGAAGTCTGGAGAGAATGTTGTTAACTTTTTAGTTAAGCTGTTTAATTATTTGTTTGATACTGGTTATTATCCGGAAAACTGGAAGGAATCTATAATATTGCCATTATTCAAAAAAGGTGATGTAAATGATGTGAATAATTATAGAGGTATTTCTTTATGTAACATATGCAGTAAATTGTATAGCTCTATTATTAACAATAGATTACAAGAATGGATAACAATGAATGATATAACTGGAGAATATCAAGCTGGCTTTAAAAAAGACTATTCTACAATTGATCATATATTTGTGTTATTAGCTGCAGTTCAGAAACAATTTGCAAATAATAAGAAGTTATATGTTGCGTTTGTTGACTTTGAGAAAGCATTTGACTCCATTTCTAGAAAATTGCTATGGCCTGTTTTATTGAAAAATGATATAAAAGGTAAGCTGTATTTTTGTCTCAAAAGTATGTATAATGAAGTGAAAGCAAGAATAAGATCGGGGGCTAAATTGTCAGACTTTGTCTATTGCAGTCGTGGGGTCAAACAAGGGGATGTATGTGGTCCAGTTTTGTTTTCTCTGTTTATCAATGAACTTGCATTGGAGATAATTGAAAATGGACAACATGGTGTTACCTTTGATTTGATTGAATTATTTATTTTACTCTTTGCTGATGATATTGTCTTACTATCTGCAACAATAGTTGGTTTACAACGACAACTGAACAGTTTGTATATGGCGGCAACAAGACTAGAACTGAAGGTTAATATGTCGAAAACAAATATTATTGTTTTTCGTAAAGGGGGGTATTTGGCACGAAATGAGAGGTGGGTCTATGGCAATGAAAGTGTCACTGTGGTGAATGCATATAAATACCTTGGGATTTACTTTTCAACCAGACTTAGCTTTAGTTCAGCATGCCAAGATATAGTTAGCAGAGCAAAGAAAGCTGTTATGATTATCCTTCATGTTTTATATAAGCTGGATTGTAGCTCTTTTAGTTTGTTTAATAAATTGTTTGATTCCCAGGTTCAACCAATAGCACAATATGGTGCTGAAATTTGGGCGTTTGAGAAGGGCTTAGAAATTGAACAAATACATCTGTTTGCACTGAAACGCTTCCTCAATGTTGAAAGTCGAACTCCAAATGATCTTGTATATGGTGAAGTAGGGAGGTTTCCAATTTATATAAATTCTTACATTACATGTATTAAGTACTGGTTAAAAATAACGCGTATGGAAGAAAATAGGTTGCCATGTAAAGCTTATAAGACATTGTACAATTTAGATAAGCATGGTAAAAAGACATGGGTTACAAATGTTCGTCAGTTTCTAAATTCACATGGATTTTCTTATGTATGGGACAACCAAGGTGTCCAGTGTATTCCTGGTTTCATAAAAACTTTCAGACAAAGAGTCATTGATTGCAGATGGCAGGACTGGCATGACCATATATATACCAGTGATAGATTTGCTCAATATAGACTTTTTAAGACTACGTGTGCGACTGAGCCATATCTTATGATTAGAATGAGTAGGTATGTTAAATGTGCTTTGACTAAATTTAGATTTGGTATTTCTGATATTGCCAGCCATCGTTTAAGATACAGGTCCAATGGTGAACGTGAACAGATGTGTCGCTTGTGTCAAAAGGGAAAAGAAGATGAGATCCATTTTTTGTTTTGTTGTCCTGCCCTATTAGACCTTAGACTACAGTTAATTGAACCCAAATATTATAACAGCCCTTGTAGTTTTAGATTGAACTTGTTATTATCATCCAGAAAGGAAACTACCCTTGGTGGGCTTGCAGTCTATATTTACAAATCTTTGAAAAGGTTGAAGGTTATACTATCGTAGTGGTTTGTTTTGTGGTTGTTGTTGTTGTTTTTGTTTGTTCATTTTGTAAGTGTACTATATGACATGTGTGGTATATTGCTGTTGTGGTAGTTAGACTTTGATTGTGTGCAATTTATGGTATACAAAGTATGTTACTGTTGTATTCAGCATGACTGTTATGATTCCTATATTTCAATGTACATGTGTCACACCTCTTCAGTAAGGGGCTATGGCCTTTATTTGAATAAAACATTTCGTTCGTTCGTTCGTTCGTTCTCTTCTCTCTCTCTTTCTTTTGTTTCTCTTGTTTCTCTCTCTCTCTCTCTCTCTTCTCTCTCTCTTTCTTTTGTTTCTCTTGTTTCTCTCTCTCTCTCTCTCTCTCTCTTCTCTCTCTCTTTTTTTTTTTTCTCTTGTTTCTCTCTCTCTCTCTCTCTCTCTTCTCTCTCTTTCTTTTGTTTCTCGTTTCTCTCTCTCTCTCTCTCTCTCTCTCTTTCTCTTGTTTCTCTCTCTCTCGTTTCTCTCTTTCTCTTTTCTCTCTCTCTTGTTTCTCTCTTTCTCTTGTTTCTCTCTCTCTCTTGTTTCTCTCTCTCTCTCTCTTGTTTCTCTCTTTCTCTTGTTTCTCTCTCTCTCTCTTTCTCTTGTTTCTCTCTCTCTCTTGTTTCTCTCTCTCTCTTTCTCTCTCTCTTGTTTTTCTCTCTCTCTTTCTCTCTCTCTTGTTTCTCTCTTTCTCTTGTTTCTCTCTCTCTTGTTTCTCTCCTTCTCTTGTTTCTCTCTCTCTCTTGTTTCTCTCTCTCTCTCTCTCTCTCTCTTGTTTCTCTCTTTCTCTTGTTTCTCTCTCTCTCTCTCTTTCTCTTGTTTCTCTCTCTCTCTTTCTCTCTCTCTTGTTTCTCTCTCTTTCTCTTGTTTCTCTCTCTCTCTTTCTCTCTCTCTCTCTTGTTTCTCTCTCTCTCTCTTTCTCTCTCTCTCTTGTTTCTCTCTCTCTCTTTCTCTTGTTTCTCTCTCTCTCTCTTGTTTCTCTCTCTCTCTTGTTTCTCTCTCTCTCTTGTTTCTCTCTCTCTTTCTCTCTCTCTCTCTTTCTCTTGTTTCTCTCTCTCTCTTGTTTCTCTCTCTCTTTCTCTCTCTCTTGTTTCTCTCTCTTTCTCTTGTTTCTCTCTCTCTTTCTCTCTCTCTTGTTTCTCTCTCTTTCTCTTGTTTCTCTCTCTCTCTTTCTCTCTTTCTCTTGTTTCTCTCTCTCTCTCTTGTTTCTCTCTCTCTCTTTCTCTCTCTCTTGTTTCTCTCTCTCTCTTATTTCTCTCTCTCTCTCTCTCTCTCTCTCTCTCTCGTTTCTATCTCTCTCTCTTTTCTCTCTCTTTTGTTTCTCTCTCTCTTGTTTGTCTCTCTCTCTTATTTCTCTCTATCGTATTTCTCTCTCTCTTGTTTCTCTATCTCTCTTTCTTGTCTCTCTCTCTCTCTTTCTCTCTCTCTCTCTTTCTTGTTTATATAATTATGTGATCAAGCGCTATGCTTGCTCCAATATTTGCCTCATGCACAAGCTGTATTAGCTTGCCTCACGCACAAGCTGTATTAGCAGACGACAGTTTTCCCTCCTAACCCGCGCACAGGATTGTGTGACGTCACTCCGCTTACATCATTTTGTCCTCCTCGCCAGACCACCTGCTCACAGTTCGACCAGTGTCGCGTCGCGGTACGCTATTGGCTGAGCTGGAATCTGTGTTTCTGTTCCACAGTAATTAATTAATACCTCTTTTGTCAGATCAGTAAACTGCAAGTATTATATACTGGCAGAATCGTCGCAATTCCATCTTTAAATCTATTCCATTTATGTTTGCCTACGTTAAACTGATTTAACGCAGTTTGTAATTTTCAGCGACGAGCTCGTTAAAACTGACCCTGTTCAGGTGACTTAAATTAAGATTATAAATTTATCTTAAATAACCAACACTTCATTTTATACTCATTATAAAGTAGGTGTTGAGCTCTTTCTTTTGCAACTTATCCGACGTAAATCGGTTCAGGAATCATTTAGAAATCTGTCACTGAACACCTTTGAACAAACACAGTTGTCATCGGATTTTCCGTGATTAGTGACGATCTGCTTGCAACACACGTGACGGCCTTTGCGGTCCGCTAAACTTGCACAAATTGGCACAGTGAGTGATGAGTGGTAAACAACTCCAACCGAACAAACTTGACCTTAAGGGTGTAGACGCCAATAGGTCGTTAAACTCCTGCAGTAGTAGATGAGTGGTCATTTCATACCTGGTCAGTCATCTGACCAGAGCTCTCTCTCTCTCTCTTGCTGTGTCACGAGCAGTGTGTTGTGTGGTGAGTGTCCCCACAACGGGTGACACCTCGCTACGTATCGCTGTAAGTACTAGTGTGTAGAATGTGTTGACTTGTAAATTGTATTGTTTGACACATTACTTGTGTTGATATGAGTATGTTGATGTTGCTTTGTTCAGTTAATTCTTTGAAATCGCCATGTCGTCATATGCTCTGAGCAGTATTCCATTTGAGTCTTCTTAACGTCACAGTCAGTGACGTCTCTGGACACAGATAGTTTGTTCCAGAATGTTCTAGTGAGTGCATAAAGTTCATTCACCACTTAATGGTTAAGCCATGATGGTTCTTCACTGACTATCTGGTCTATCAGTTTGCCAGTATTATATCTAAGCCACTGATTCTCTATCTTGTTTGTTATTCAGGTATTATCTTTCATGCTAATATCAGTTGTACTGCTACGGTGCGCTCAGTACTCTAAGATGTGTGTAGTATTCTGCTGTTGGGATTACAAGATAGTGTTGGATTAATATCAGTTATTGGTTAAAACCACCTGATATGTATCAGTCTGTTAATTGTAATTTAGTTATCATGCTCTCTCCTATACGGCTTACTCCAGTATAGTGCAACATGATAAACTGATTCATTTGAGTCACTTTGACACACGGTATAAGCTTTACCTAATCTATACTGTCAGTGTACTTTCACCAAGTCAGCATCGCTTCAATCACTTTAACTGCACTATTTAAATGTATTAGAAATGTCATTTGATGTCAGCGTTTGGTCTTCACACATATGCATTATGTTGTTGCGTATCCCAAACCCGAGTGATAGTCTTTCCATGTATACATGTGCTTTACTATTCACTTGTGCCGACATGCTGTGCTTATGACATTTGTTTGTGTCATTCCAGGCACTGTCTTCTTCTCATTGTCTTCTCTTTTAGTTCTTCTCATTACTTCTTCTTAGTCTTCTCCTTTAGTTTATAACTATTGTAAATAAACCAATAGAAAACCCCATTTGTGACTGGCCTCTATATGTTCCTGGCCTGTGCGTGGGATCTTGTCTATCCTTCAATTAATCATATTTAGTTAAGTCTTTTGTGCCGTACCCTTGAATAACCGCTCGGAGCACGGCCACACACACACACACACAGACACACAGACACACACACACACACACACACACATATATATATATATATATCGGGTGTCCCCCCAAAAGTGAACCGCTTTTTGACAAGTATTTTCTCAGTGATAGGGAAACCGAATTCATTGAAAAAATTCACACAGTGACCTTAGGGTATCATCAACAAGTCTGAAGATATCTTAAAACTTCGGACGCCCAATTATGGGAGCATTGTCAAATTCAAAATAGCATATAACAAACTCCAATATCAGAGGAAAACTCACTTATTTCAGTTTGTGCTCAGTGTGGCTTCCATCTTCCTCCACGACTAAACGAAGCCAGTTCTTCCACCGATATCTCCTCCCAGGTGTGAATTTTTTTTTTTTTTTTTTTTTTTTTTTTTATTATAATGAATTCGGTTTCTCTATCACTGAGAAAATAATTGTCAAAAAGCGGTTCACTTTTTTTTTGGGGGGGGACACCCAATATATATATATACATAGGTACATTAAACAGATATGTAGGAAAGCGGAAGGATGCTTGGAAGAACATTCAAAAAAAAAAAATATATATATATATATATATATATATATATATATATATATATGTACATTGAACAGATATGTAGGAAAGCGGAAGGATGCTTGGAAGAACATTCAAAACTTGAGCCCGCATGCTGCGAAACAACACCCCACACCCCACACACCCCCGACCCCACCCCACACACACAAAAAAACCCCACCCCCATCCCCTTCCACCCACCTACCCACGCACACACACACACACACACACACACACACATAAGGAACCGTCACCGGTGATAATCTCGTCGTTCGTAATACGCGCGCACGCGCGCGTGCCATTCTAAGCGCTGGGGGTGGCCGGGGGTGGGGTGGGGGGTGGGGGGGTGAGGGGGGCGGAGGGCGTGTGCGCATGTGTGTGTGTGTGGGGTGGGGGGGGGGGTGAGGGGGGCGGAGGGCGTGTGCGCATGTGTGTGTGTGTGTGTGTGTTCTTTTCATTAAGCAGTGTTCTGGATGGCAGCGGAGAAAGAGAGAGAGAGAGAGAAAGAGAGAGAGAGAGAGAGAGAGACAGAGACAGAGACAGAGAGACAGAGAGAGGGAGTCAGACCTGTCGCACAGAATGCTATTATCATCAACCGCGCTTGACTGCATTGTCTAAACACCGACCTTGCTACTTTTGACATGGCCTAGGTCGACAGCAGATAATGAAAAGAGATTGATGAGAGGGGCGAAGGGGGGGTGGGGGGTTGTGGGGGATGGGGGGGGGGCGGGGGTTGGCAGGGGGGAGGGGAGGGGGGAGGGGGGAGAGGGGAAGTGGAGGGTGCGGAGAGGGTGTGGGTGGGTGGGGGTAGAGAGGGAGAGAGTGAGAGTGAGGAGGGGTTAAGAGGGAGGGGGTATGGAAGAGAGACAGAAAGAAAGACAGGCAGATAGAGAGGGAGGTGGGGGGTGGGGGGTGGGGGTTGTGGGGGTCGGGGCGGGGTGAAATATGCTGAGAGAGATGGGAGAGAGAGAGGGAGAGGGAGAAAGAGAGAGGGAGAGAGAGGGGGTGAGAGAGAGAGGGAGAGAGAGGGAGAGGGAGGGAGAGAGAGAGAGAGGGAGAAAGAGAGAGGGAGAGAGAGGGGGTGAGATAGAGAGAGGGAGAGATAGAGAGAGAGATTTTAAGATGGGGTGGGAGAGGGAGAGAGAGAGAGAGAGCGAATGCGTGCTGTGTGTGTGTGTGTCTAAGAGAGAGAGAGAGAGAGAGAGAGAGAGAGAGAGAGAGAGAGAGAAGGGGGGATTTGACGGGAGATTAAGATAGAGGGGAGACGGACAGAGAGAGGGGGGAGGCAGAGGAGAGTAGAAAGAGAGACAGTGAGAGAGAGGCGAATTTGGTGAGAGATTAAGAAAGAGGGAGAGAGAGAGACAGAGAGAGGGGGGAGGGAGAGGAGAGCAGAAAGAGAGACAGAGAGAGAAAGAGAGAGAGGCGGATTTGGTGAGAGATTAAGAAAGAGGGAGAGAGAGACAGAGAGAGGGGGGAGGGAGAGGAGAGTAGAGAGAGAGAGACAGAGAGGCGGATTTTGGTGGGAGAGTGAAATAGACAGATGGGGGGAAAAAGAGACACAGAGAGAGGACAGAGAGAGAGAGAGAGAGAGAGAGAGAGAGAGCGGGAAAGAGATAGAGAGGACAGAAAGGAGGAGAGAGAGAGAGAGAGAGAGAGAGAGGGGGGGGGGGGGGTGGGGGGGGGGGGGGGCGAGGGGCGGTAAGATAGAAAGAAGGACAGAAAGAAGAAGAGAGAACGGTTTTTTTTTGTTTTTGTTTTTTTCTTTACAAGTGTGCTCTTAGTCTGCGACTGCTTATAATTATCCCTTATAATTATCATAAACTGACTGTAAAAACTTACAGTGGGGCCATTTGTCTCTTCTATTTGTAGTACCTTTCGGTAAAACTACGTCTGTGGTTAATGGATGAGGATGAATTATTTATTAATGTATATTGGCGGGTGCCTATTGGTCTTTTGTTGTTGTTTTTTTGTTGTTTTTTTTTCCCTCTTTGCTCTTTTGACATCACTCTTATTGCTTGTATGGTATATCTAAAATATGTATCTATGTATGTATGCAACGTTTCGATGCACCCAAGGGGCACAAGAAATACACTTTTTGCCTTGCCTTGCCTTGCCTTGCCTTGCATTGCCTACAGCAAAGTGAGAGCTGCTTGATCCTTTTTGTCCACAACGATGGGATTCATTTTACAAGCTTACCCATTTGTGAAGGACTATGATTCTCAAACCAGGAGGTCAGATTACATAGACTCTTAGTGCTACAGCCTTGGGGGGGGGGGGGGGGGGAGGGGGCTAGTTTTGGCCATTGGGGACGATCCCAACACCGACTGTCCTTAAAAAACAAAAGCAAAAACAAAACAAACAAACAAACAAAAAAAAAACACCTCTTGGCCGACAGAGTGGGGATGTAACTTGGGGCAAGACACTCTCCACTAATAATCAAACTCTCGCCCAGATATCTAGTCGAGGACAGTAGCTAGCTAACCTCTCTCCTGTGCTATGTGGTCATAGTCAGATAATACGACTGACTATCATACCCGCAAGCATGTAAATAAAAAAAAAAAAAAAAAAAGAGAGAGAGAGAAGAGAAACGTTTTCACTTGGATTTCTGTAAGTCTCAGTATGTTGAAAACCCATATGGACAAAAAAAAAAAGGAGCGGTACCTTAGTAACAATGCGCCGGAATAGGAAGCGCGAATGTCCGTGGGTTCAAATACCATGTGCGCGGACAGGGATTTCAACCCCCCCACACCCCCTCCTGTCCCCCACACACCTACTAGTCCTCGAATGGTGGTCAGTGTGCTAGTCCTTCGGATGAGACAAAAAAAAAACAACAAAAAACCGAGGCCTTGTATGCAGCGTGCATTTTTAAAATTTTTTTTTTTAGCACATGTAATAAAAGTGCCCACGAAATGAAAACAAAAATGTTGTCTCGTAACTTAAAAAAAAAAAAAAAAAAAATCTGTAGAATTCTAATTTCCAACTTGGATAGTAACACTTACACTTTGCAAACATACGGCGGGGGGGGGGGGGGGGGGGGGGGGGGGGGGGGAAAGAAAAAAAAAAAGGTGGCACTGTACCGTGGTAACGCACTCTCCCCTGGGAGGGGGGTGAGGGGGGAGGGGGGGGGGAGAGCAGCCTGAACTTCACACAGAGAAATCTGTTGCGGCAAACAGTAATACAATACAATGCACTACGATACAATACAATACAATACAATACATATACAATGCACTACGATACAATACAATACAATACAATACACTACGATACAATACAATACAATGCACTACGATACAATACAATACAATGCACTACGACACAATAAATACAATACACATGTACAATGCACTGCAATACAATACAATGCACTACGATACAATAAATACAATACAATACAATGCACTACAATACAATACAATGCACTACGATGCACTACGATACAATACAATACAATGCACTACGATACAATACAATACAATGCACTACGATACAATACAATACAATGCACTACGATACAATACAATACAATGCACTACGATACAATACAATACAATGCACTACAATACAATACAATGCACTACGATGCACTACGATACAATACAATACAATGCACTACGATACAATACAATACAATGCACTACGATACAATACAATACAATGCACAACGATACAATACAATACAATGCACTACGATACAATACAATACAATGCACTACGACACAATAAATACAATACAATACAATACAATGCACTGCAATACAATACAATGCACTACAATACAATACAATGCACTACGATACAATACAATACAATGCACTACGATACAATACAATGCACTACAATACAATACAATGCACTACGATACAATACAATACAATGCACTGCAATACAATACAATGCACTACGATGCACTACGATACAATACAATACAATGCACTACGATACAATACAATACAATGCACTACGATACAATACAATACAATGCACTACGATACAATACAATACAATACACAACGATACAATACAATACAATGCACTACGATACAATACAATACAATGCACTACGACACAATAAATACAATACAATACAATGCAATGCACTGCAATACAATACAATGCACTACAATACAATACAATGCACTACGATGCACTACGATACAATACAATACAATGCACTACGATACAATACAATACAATGCACTACAATACAATACAATGCACTACAATACAATATAGTGCAATACAATGCACTTCGATACAATACAATACAATGCACTAGGATACAATACAATACAATACAATGCACTACAATACAATACAATGCACTAGGATACAATACAATGCAATACAATGCACTACAATACAATGCAATACAATGCACTACAATACAATGCACTATGATACAATACAATACAATGCACTATAATACAATACATTGCATTTGTATGATGATCAGTCCTGTCCAAACTATGACCACCAGAACATCAAAGGAAGCACCTCCTGTCCTGGCTGCTACAATACAATACAATACAATACAATGCAATACAACGCAACTCAACGCAACGCAACGCAACACAATGCAAAAAAGGGAATACTTTTCTTACCCTCTCTCTCTCTCTCTCTCGTTTTGTACTGTTCATGATATTAAATTGTACCTGCGAATGGATTTAGACAGACACTTGAAATTTGTCATGACTTAAGTTTAGATTTGGTCTCTCTGAAATTGCTCAACATCGATTACGTTATGGTAAGCATACCGAAAAAGATTTAGTTTGTCCATTATGAAAAAACTGGAAAAGAAGATGAGTTGCGTTTTGTTTTATATTGTCCAGTATTGACTGATGTGAGAACACGATATATTCCATCAAAATTCTATAGGTATCCAAGTCAACTACGGTTATGGCTTCTTGTAATGAAAGGATTGTAAGGAATTTCTCAATTTATTTATACAAAGCATTCCAGTTGCGATCGGTAATGACTTCATGATTGCTGAACTCATTAGGATTAAGATTATGATTATTAGTCAAATGCAGATACTATATTGTACACTGTTTACCCCATTCATGAGGGGCAATGGCCTTATATGAATAAACCATCCATCCATCCATCTCTCTCTCTCTCTCTCTCTCTCTCGCAATCACTAAATGTATTTGAAGTCTCAAGATGTTTTCATCAAGTGCTCCTCAAAAAGACAACGAAAAAAAAAAAAAATCAGACAAACAAAAAGAAACCCGAAAAAGAAAAAAGAAAAAAAAGAGAACTTACACAACAACCCCTCATTGCAAACTGTTCCTTTGTGTCTCTCCTGCTGTGAAAGAAATTGCGTCGGCCACGTTTCTGTCTTTCTTCTCACACCCCCCCCCCATAGCACCCCCCCCCCCGCCCCCCCCCTCCCCCCCCCTCGCCCCCCCCCCCCCCCACCCCCACCCCCACACACACCCCCACCCACATGTTGCTGGTGGTTCTTGCCCGATATGATGTGATGGATTTGAAATTGAAACCAGCTCTGTTTTTTTGTTTTTTTTGTTTTTTTCCCCTGGCTTTATTATCATTTCATTTTGTTTGCTTGTTTGTTGTTGTTGTGTTTTTTCTTTTTTTTTTTTTTTTTTTTTTTTTTTTTTTTTTTTTTTTAATAGTTCGTTTCCGTCTCATTTATAGGTGGGTGGCAGTGAGTAAGTGAATGAATGAGTCAGTGAGGGATATACATATATATATATATATATCATTCGAATGAGACGATAAACCGAGGTCCCGTGTGCAGCATGCACTTAGCGCACGTAAAAGAAACCACGGCAACAAAAGTGTTGTTCCTGGCAAAATTCTGTAGAAAAATCCACTTCGATAGGAAAAGCAAAGAAAACCGCACGCAGGAAAAAATACAAAAAAAAAAAACAAAAAAAAAAAGGGTGGCGCTGTAGTGTAGCGACGTGCTCTCCCCAGCCCGAATTTCACACAGAGAAATCTGTCGTGATAAAAAGAAAGTGTCTGCGTGTGTGTGTGTGTGTGTGTGTGTGTGTGTGTGTGTGCATGTATGTGTTTATACGTGTTCACAAGTGCGGAGGGGGGGGGGGGATGGGAGGGCGGAGTTGGAGGTGGGGGGGGTCTGGGGGGGGAGGGGGGGGCAAGATTTAGTTGGATGATGATGCCATCGATTAAAGAAATAAATGGTCCCGCATGTGACATAGTGAGTGGGGGAAGTAGTCGTCACCGTTCACACCTAGCTCCTTTTGACCTCTCACCGACACTTTGAACTCCACATGAAAATTTTCCCACCCCGGCAATTTTTTTTTTTTTTTTTTTTTTTTTAAATAAAGCTTCCCACAATTACACCAAGGGTGCTGCCCAATCTACAACGCCCTGACATCATCATCGCCTTTACCTGATACATGTTTTTCGTCACCTAACTGGTGACGACGACTTTGCCCCCTTCCCCCTCCTTCCCCGTCCTCCCCCCCCCCCCCCACACACACACATCCAAAATTTGCATACTGTACCTCGACTCTAAGATTAGCCTAGTTTGTGGTTTACCAGCGTCAGCAATATATATATATATATATATATATATATATATATATATATATATATATATATATATATATATATATATATATATATATATATATATATGTATGTATGTATCAGCAAGGCTTCTCATGGGCAGAGCAACGAAGTCCCCGTCTCGGTCTTCGGCCGTTGTTCTATTCATTTATTATTATTATTGTTATTACTACTACTACTACTACTACTACTACCCCTTTTTTACATATATATTATAATTATTATTTACTTAATTCTTTACCTATTTATGTATGCTTATCTATTATTTATTCTTTTTTTTTTTCTCAAGGCCTGACTAAGCGCGTTGGGTTACGCTGCTGGTCAGGCATCTGCTTGGCAGATGTGGTGTAGCGTATATAGATTTGTCCGAACGCAGTGACGCCTCCTTGAGCTACTGAAACTGAAACTGAAACTCTCTTCTCCGTGCTGTCGAATATCGCGCCTGTCCATTGGCTGATCACAAGTATCATTATTGTAACCAGAACGAGGCTGCTATTAGTACTATAAATACGCCTGATCCTACATCGACCAATGAACCTAATGGGGGGGCCTGCATTTCCTTGTTCTGAATAACATCCGGTGCCAAAGGTCGTGTCAGTGGTGGACGGGAGAGGGGTGGGGGATGGTGTGTGTGTGTGTGTGTGGGTAGGCTAAAGAAGAGGGGAGTGCGGGAATTTTACTAGACCAATGAGAAAACAGGACTGAAAAACGTAATGAGGGGTGGTGAGGAGGGTTATGGGGGAGGGAGGGGAGGGGGGCTGGGGGGGGTGGAGGGGGGGGGGGCGAGGAGGGAGGGCAAGGGGAGAAGGTGAGTGACAGTTCGGGAGAGGTGGGGTGGAGAGGGGTGGGGGATGAGTCAGTGGCTGGGTGCAGGTTGTGATGGTGGTGGTGGTGGTGGTGAGGGTGGGGAGGTGGGGGCGGGGGGGGGGAGGGGGCGTGTAGGTGGGGGACCGTGGTGAGCCAGAGGGGACAATAGGGTCAAGAGCCACTATTTTTAAATTATATGGATAGCTCATTCGCCAGGAAAGCCGAAGCCAACTGGACGCCATATTGTTTCTCGTATCCGGCCGTCAGTCCGTTGACAAGTCGTCTGCATGCTTACTGGTGGTAGTTTCTGAACTGTAACTGTGTATCTTGGATAAAAATCGTGTTATGCTTGCCCCCACGACATGCCAAATGTTGTGTCTTGATTGAAATCTGCCAATGGTTTATCTGCCAAAGTTATTACAGGAAAACAGTGCAGTGACACGTGGCGCAAACTTGCAGTGGAGACACACACAGGAATGTCAGCTTAACTAACGCCGCGAGCAAGTGAAAGCTTGCCGTGAAACCAGCTGAGCGCTCGGCTACACATAATGAAATCACCGCTTCGCGCAATACTGATACGAGAATCAAAATGGCTGATTGAACACTTCCGCTGGCTTCAGTTAGCAAAGGGGCTCAAAGAAGGCATGCGCTATCCATGTATTTTTTTTAGACCAGTGGTCAAGAGCGGGACTTCTACCTTCCAGTTCCGTCTTCGCCGTTTGATTGAGAGACACTGACGCTGGGTTAATTGTCAAAGAAATGCTCTTTTGGCAAGGGGGTTACACACAATACATTGCGCTGATAAGCATCGGCCAAAGTTGTCTGGATGACTTACAAAACACGTACCCAAGAGCATACAATCGACAATACGCCAAAAATATGCTCATCAACACTCGCACGTGCTGACGCACACCCCGCTCATACATTCACACGCATATATACACTGACATACATTTACCGTGCGTGATAATGAGAGAGAGATAGAGACTGATAGATAGATACACACATAAATGGAAAGAGAGAGAGAGAGTGAGAGAGAGAGTGTGTGTGTGTATGTGTGTGTGTGTGTGTGTGTGTGTGTGTGAGCGAGTGTGTGTCTGTGTGTGTTTGAGAGAGAGAGAGAGAGAGAGAGAGTTAGACAAACAACACAGAGACAGATACCCAGACAAAGACAGGTATACAGACACACAGACAGACAGGCAGACAGACAGACAGACAGACAGACTGACAGACACACAGACAGACACACAGACAGACACACAGACTGGTGTTCCCATGACTGTGTAGTCACACATCCCGTCGGTGCCAGTCTTTCAACACGTTTTCAGTTCTGCCTTCAAACCGTCTCTCATCACCTTCATTCAGTGTGTGTGTGTGTGTGTGTGTGTGTGTGTGTGTGTGTGTGTGTGTGTGTGTGTGTGTGTGTGTGTGTGCGTGTGTGTGTGTGTGTGTGTGTGTGTGTGTGTGTGTGCGTGTGTGTGTGTGTGTGTGTGTGTGTGTGTGTGTGTGTGTGCGTGTGTGTGTGTGTGTGTGTTTGTGCGCGCGCGTGAGAGCGAGAAAAAGAGAAAGCGAGAGAGAGTGAAAGAGAAAGTGGGTGTGTAGTATGCATATGTGTATGTATTCGTACGTGTGTGTGTGTGTGTGTATGTGTGTGTGTGTGTGTGTCTTTTTGTTTGTTCTTGTTTTTTGGGGTTTTTTTTAATCATGTATGTATGCGTGTCTGTGTGTCCGTTTGTGAGCGTGTGAATTTGTGCATTCGTGTTAGAGCGTATAATTATAAGTCTCAGAGAGAGAGGGAGGGAGAGAGGGAGACAGAGAGAGACAGACAGAGAAAGACACAGAGAGAGAGAGAGAGAGACAGAGACAGAGACAGAGAGAGAGAAGAGGGAGAGGGAGAGATGACAAAAACAGCAACAGACAAGACAACAAAAACCGGCAAAAAAAAACAACAAAATGAAAAAAAACCACACCACCCCCAACCAACCAACCCATCCACCCCTTTTTTAAAACAACAACAAGGGGGAAAAAAGGGGGGAAAAGGGAAAGGAAGTGTTTGGGGGGGGGTGAGGGGGGTGTTTTTGGGGGTGGTGGGGGGGGGTGTTTTTTTTGGGTTGTGGTTTAAAAAAAAAAAGGGGTTGCCCCGGGTCCCCCCCAAAAACCCCGGGCCAGAAGAAGACAAAAGGGGAAAAAGAAAAAAAAAAAAAAAGAAAAAAAAGAGGTTTTTAAGGGAAAAGGGGAAACCAAAAGGAAAGAAAAGGGGGGGGGGGGGGGGGGGTGTGGTTGGGGGGTTTGGGGTTGTGGGGGTTTTTGGGGGGGGGGGCGGGTTGGTGGGGGGGTTTTTTTTTTGTTGTTTTGGTTTCCCCCTAGGAAAAAAAAACAAAAAAAAAGGGTTTTTTAAAAATTTTTTGTTTTTTTTGGTTTTTGTTTTTTTTTGGGGGGGTTTTTTTTTTGGGGGTTTTCCCTTTTTTTTGTTCTTTTTTTTTTTGGTTTTTTATTTTTTTTCTTCTTTTCCTTTTACTTTTTTTTCCTTTCTTTTTTATTTCCCCCCCGGGGGGGGGGAACGGGGCCCCCCCCAACAAAAAGGAAAAAAAACAGAGCGGGGAAAAAGGGGGAAAAATACCAAAGAAAAACCAAACAAAAAAAATTTTTTTAAAACCGGGGAAAACAGGGTTTTTTAAATGGGTTCCCCCCCGGGCCCCCTTTTTCCTCCAATCTACATCACTGGTATTTTTAAAAAAAAAAAAACCCCACAAAAAAACAACACAAAAAGTGGGAAGATGAAAAAGGGGAAAAGAAGACAAAGAAAAAAAAAAATTTTTTTTTTTTTGGGGGGTTGTTTTTTTTTGGGGGGTTTTGTTCCCGGGGGGATTATTTAGGGGTTTTTTTTCCTCCCCCCCCCTTTCATCCTCCTCCCCCCCCCCTCCCCCCCCCTTTTCTTTTTTTTTTTTTTTTTTTTTTTTTTTTTTTTTTTTTGTGGTGGCATGGGGAAAAAGAGAAAAGGAAAAAAAAAAGGGAAAAAGGAAAAAGGAAAAAAAGGGGGGGAAAAAAAAAAAAAGAAAAAAAAGGGGGAAAAGAAAAGGGGGGAAAAAAGGGGGCCAATCCCCCCGGGGAAACCTTGGGGTTTTTTTTTCCTTCCCCCCAAAAAAAATAAAAAAAAAAAAAAAAAAAAAAATAAAGTTTTTTCCCTACCCCCCCTTCCTTTGGTTTCCCCCCCCCCCCTTCTTCTTAGGCCTTAACCCCCTTTCTCTTCCCCCCTTTCTCTCTCCCCCGTGCATTTTCTCTCTCCCCCTCTTTTTCCCTCTTCTCTTCCTAACCCCCCCCCTTCTTCTCTCTTCTCTCCTTTTCCTCTCCTCTTTTTTTTTTTTTCCCCCTTTTTTTGGGGGGGGGGGGGGGGGGGGGGGGGGGGGGGGGGGGGGGGGGGGGGGGGGGCCCCCCCCCGGGGGGGGGGGGGGGGGTTGGGGGGGGGGTTTTGGGTTTTTTTTTTGGGGGGGGGGGGGGGGGGGGGGGGGGGGGGGGGGGGGTTTTGGGGGGGGGGGGGGGGGAAATCAGGCTTTCTCTTTCCCACCTTTCCCCCCTCTCCCCTCTCTCCCCTTTTACTTCTCTCCCCTTTTCCTTCGGCTCCCCCTCCCCTCCCCCCTCTCTTTTCTCCTTTTTTTCCCCCTTTTCCCCCCCCCCCCCCCCCTCCCCCCCCTTGTTTTTGTTTTTTTGTTTGGGGTGTGTGTGTTGTTTTTTTTTTTTTTTTTTCTCTGAAACCCTTTCTCCCTCTTTCTTTTTTTAAACAGGGGGGGGCCCAAATTCCCCCCTTTTAAAAAAAAAAAAAAAAAAAACCCCCCTTTCTTTTTCCTTTTAAAAAATTTTTTTTTTTTCTTTCCCTTTCTTTCCCTCTCCCTCTCCCCCTCCCCCCCCTCTCTCCCCTTTTTTTTTTTTGGGGTGTGTGGGGGTGAAAAAGTGATTTTTTTTCCCTCCCGAAAGGGGCTTTTAACATCAATTTATTTATCTTTTTTTGTTGCCTTTTTCCCTTTTTTTTTTTTAGGGCACGGTTTTTTCCCCATATCTTTTTCGGGGGGGGGGTCCCTTTTTTTAAAAATCTCCCCCTTCTTTTTTTGGGGGCCCCGGGAATTGTTTGGGGGGAGGCCGTTTTTCGGGGGTACACCAAAAAAAGGGTGGGGGTTTTTTTATTTTTGGGTTTTTACTTAAAATTTTTTTCCTTTTTTTTTTTGGGTTGCTTTTCCAATTGTTTGGTGCCGGTTTTGCTTTTTTTCGTTGTTAAACCCAAATTGTTTAAAAACCCCCGGGGGTTTTTTAAGGGGTTTTTTTCTGAAGTTTTGGGGTTTTTTTTATCGTTGTTTGGAATTTGAATTTTTGGGGGAGTGCCCGGCTTTTTTTATTTGTGGGGGTTTATTAAAAACGTTTTGGTTTTTTTTTTTTTGGGGGGGGAAAAATTAAATTAAGTTTTTTTTTTTTTTTTTGGGGATTCGCCTTTTTTGCTTATCTGTGTTTTTTGGACTATTCAGAATGTTGAAAGGCCGGGTTTTGCTTTATCGGTGTTTGCATTCGCGAATTTTTTTAAGGCCGGCTTTTGTTTTAACTGTTGGTTGGGGCATTTGGAACGTTTGAAGGCCAGGGGTTTCTTTTTTTTTGTGGTTCGGGGCTTCCGAATTGTTTGAAGGGGCCGGTTTTTCTTTACTGTGGGTCGGGCTTTTGCGATTTTTTAATGACCGGCTTTTATTCTGTCTTTTTCCCTAAAAGGCACCGCACGTGGCCCCCGCCACTATGGGGCAAATCAGAAAGGGTCAGGCTACTGGATTCTGACCACTGTTTACCATGATCAGATTCGATCTCCGTTCAGCCAATGGGGCGTGGCCTTGGGGAAAGCACTTTACTCCCGATATTTCCTCAACCCCTCCCCCCAGTGTAAATGGGGAACAAAAGTGGGGTTTTTGAAAGGTAAAAACCCCGTGAAAAGAAACTGGGCCCCCCCCCCCAATCCAAACTAAGGGATCTTTAACAGTTCTTCTTTTTTCTTTTTCCCCTTACACACCAACATCGACTTTCTGTCGTTCGTGTTTTGCTGCTGGGATTTTTGTGTCCCGAAACCCCCCCACCAAACACTGACAGGGTCAATCTTTTCGGGGGGGTATTGATTTCTGCGGCTATACACTTTTAAAGGGGGTTCAGGCACAGCAGCGCACAAGTTACCGGGGGATCGGAAAAAATCTCCACCCCCATGTTGTTGTTCGACTCGTGGGTTTTTAACAGGGGGGCGGGGGGTTACTTTGCAACATCCAACCAACCGGGTTTTTGCCGCTTTGATTAATTAATTAAAAAAAAACGGATATATTTGCCAGCACACACTTTTACCTCCCTTTTTTTCCCCTCGTCTCTCTCTAACACCCCAAAACCCACAGATACACACCAAGAAAACCCCCCAACACCCACACAAACCCCAACACACCAAAAACACACTCCCTCCCTACAACCCTCCACCCCCCAAAACCCCTCTACTCTCCCCCCCCCCACACACCCCAAGTTCCCCCCCCCCCCCTCCCCCCCCCTACCCCCCCCCCCCCCCCCCCCCCCCCCCCCCCCCCCCCCCCCCCCCCCCAAAAAAAAAAAAAAAAAACCCACGGCCTTTTGGGGGGGCCCACATTTTACATATAAAAGCAGTACAGCGGTTTCCTACTAAACCATTTACATGAGAAACCTTTAGCACCAGTAACAAATCGGGCCGCAGGTTTTTTGT
>NC_134901.1:38566755-38579255 GCF_041734735.1 Babylonia areolata | reverse complement strand
GGTGTGTGTGTGTGTGTTTAAAAAAAAATATATATATAAAGAGAGAGAGACAGAGAGAGAGAGAGAGACTGAGAGAGAGAGACACAGAGAGAGACAGACAGACAGAGAGACAGACAGAGAATATGGAATGAATTTCTGACTGGTCTTTGCTTTAAAAAAAACAATAACAAAACATTCCAGCACTATTCAGAAGTTAAAAAAAAAAAAAAAAAAAAAAATCTTCGAAGCCGAATCTCTGAATCCAATCCGTAACTAAAACACCGTGCGCCAAAGAAAAGTTGGAGCAAGGGAAAAAAGATCAGTTTCACGAGGGCGTAAAATCACATACCAGCTTAATGGGGATATTTACATGGACCGACCCGTCCATTTCAAACGGTCAACAGAAAAAAAATACCCAACCCAAAAACACCAAATTAAAAAAAAAAAAAAAAAGACAACCCACCCCTAACCCTCGAGAGTCGCGCGAAGATCCACGTCATTGAAAATGACCCTCCGAAGTTAGTTTCTCCTTCTCAGAAAATGTTTATTTATTTGTACAATACTTCAAGCCCCTCCGTCACACCGATCTACATATGACTGGTATTTCGGTTGTTGTTTTTGTTGTTGTTGCTGTTTTGTTTTTTTTTGTTTTTTTTCCCCTCCCCTGCAGTTGGCTGGAGTTATAGGGGGGGGGGGGCGGGGGGAAGGAAAGGAGATGTCGGGAAAATATAGTGAAAGGGGGAGAAGGCAGACATGCATGCGAATAGGATTAATGATAACAATGATAAGAAGCAGAAGAAGAAGAAGGAGGAGGAGGAGGAGTGAGGAGGAGGAGGAAGAACAAGAAGAAGAAGAAGAAGGAGGAGGAGGAGAAGGAGGAGGAGGACGTGTAGATGGAAGAGGAAGAGAAGAAGACGAAGAAGAAGAAGGAAGAGGAGGAGGAGGAGAAGAAGAAGAAGAAGAAGAAGAAGAAGAAGAAGAAGAAGAAGAAGAAGAAGAAGAAGAAGAAGAAGAAGAAGAAGAAGAAGAAGAAGAAGAAGAAGAAGTAAGAGGAGGAGGAGGAGGAGGAGGAGTATTAGGTGGAAAATGAGCACAGAATTAGCATGAGAGAAGAGAGAGAGAGAGAGAGAGAGAGAGAGAGAGAGAGAGGCAGACAGACAGAGACAGAGACAGACAGATACATACAGACATGGAGAAAGAGAGCTCCCATCTCCCCCCCCCCACACACACACACACCCCGCAACCCCCCACCTCCGTCCCCCCCCCTCCCTAGAATCAACACACACACACATGGAAATCACGGACCAGTTTCTGCAAAAACCGGAAGTGCCAGATCGTGACCACCATCCAACAACCCCCCCCCTCCCCCCCACCCTCCACCACACCCACACCCCACCACAGGAGGAGCCTCCCTTCCCATGAGTTCTTCTTGCTTTTCTTTTTTTCCCCCTCCGTTTTATTTCCTTCTCCTTCAAGACGGTGGCGACGGCGGCGGCGGCGGCGACGATGATGATGACGATGATGGGGGAATAAGAGAAGAAAATATGTGGCGTCGGATATTAAGGGCAAGGGGTAAGAGGTAGGGGGTAGGGGGTATGGGGTGGGTGGGTGGGTTAGGGGGCTTGTGGGGATGCAGGGGAGGAGGGGTGGGGTGGTGGTGGTGGTGGGGGTTAACTACCTCGGAGTCTGAGCTAATATTGATACAACACTCACGTTGACGCCCGCGCAAGGGGCAAAGTCGAGAGAGAGAGAGAGAGAGGGGGGAGGGGAGGTTGGAATAGGGGTTTGGTGAAGAGGAGGGGGGGGGGGGAGGGTTGGGGGAGGGAGAGGGTTAGGAGGACAAGCTTATACTCGGGCATTGAAAGCCCCCAGCCGCAAAGACTTCTTGACAGGGCCAGTGAAGAATATCCTCCTCCTCCTCCTCCACCACCTCTACCACTACTTCTACTACCCTCACACCACACCCATCCATACCCACACCCACACGCCTTCTCTTTCTCTTTTCATCCCCCCCCCCCCCCCCCCCCCCCCCCTTGCCATCTTTTCCCAATATGAGCATCCACACGCTCGCCAGTCTTAGGAGGAAGGACGAAGCAATTTCCTCTCGGATCTCCTTTGGCCCTGGGGTTCCCTCCCCTTGAGCGCGCGCCGTACCCCCCTCCCCCACCTCCACCCCCTCCTCCACCCCCCCACCACACACACACCAAAAACCCAAGCCGCGTCGCTAAACAGGGGAGCAATATTTGAGTTGGCCTGCCCGAAGAATTATCCATAATTATCTTGGAATATCCAAATATTGTCCCTGGGAAACTCAAGCAATAACTGGCCCCCACGCGCCCACTGTGTGTATGTGTGTGTGTGTGTGGGGGGGGGGGGGGGTGGAGTAGGGAGGAGGGGGGGTTGAAGTAGAAAGAGAGAGAGAGAGATAGAGGAAGTCAGTCGGGTGGCCTGGCCAGCAGCCGTATCACGCTTGATATGATTGGTTAATTCCGCTGTTGTCTGACCAAACAGGGCGCGTGTTTGTTGACACGATGTGGAGGGAACTGCAGTGATATATTGCAAATTATCCAGAAGATTAAGGGCGGGAGAGAGAGAGAGAGAGAGAGAGAGAGAGAGAGAGGAAATCACCCCCCACAAGCCGAACCCAACTGTCTAGGGTTGTCTGTCTGGTGGTGGTAGTGGTAGTGGTAGTGGTCGTGGTGGTGGTGTGGTGGGTGGGGATTTGGGGGGGTGGGGAATGAGGGGTGGGGAGGGAGGAAGGGAGGGAGGGAGGGAGGGTTTTTTGTGACACTTCCCTACTACTGTACACCCCATTTCTTTGCCCAGTAACTGGAGAACGGTCTCAAAACTACGGAACTTGTGAGAAGTTAGTTCCAAGAGGCGAGAGGGAGGGAACGGGACGGGTGGAGGGTGGAGGGGTTGGGAGGGGGGGGGGGGGGGGGAGGAGAGAGAGAAAGAAAGATGGAACGAAGAGCAGCCAAAGATCAAAAACTGATCGATTCCCTTTGATCTGCTCTCTCTCTCTCTCTCTCTCTCTCTCTCTCTCTCTCTCTCTGTGTCTTTCTCTCTCCCTCTACCTCTCTCTCGTTCTCTCTGCCCCCCCTCTCTCCCTCTCTCTCTCTCTCTGCCTGTCTCTTCTCTCTCTCTCTCTTGCTCCCCCACTTTCTTTTCCTTTCTCTCTCTCTTCTCTCCTCTCCCTCTCGCTCTCCTGCTCCCCACTCTCTTTTCCTTTCTCTTTCTTCTCTCTCTCTCTTTGCTCCCCCACCCTTTTCCTTTCTCTCCTCTCCTTCTCTCTCCTCTCCCGCTCCCCCACTCTATTCCTTTTTTTTTTTTTTTTTTTTTTTTTTTTTTTTTTTTTTTACCCGGACTTTCTTGGGTCGACCATCGTTTTATTTATATAAAGAAGAAAAAAGAAAAAAAAGGAAAGGAACAAAATAACAGCAACAAAAAGGATACAGTGAACCTTAAGCAATCACACACACACACACGCACACACACACACACACACACACACACACACACACAAACCGTGACAATAATCAAAAGCAATACCCTGCATTCCATAACTATGTCGTTTTTTTCCCCCCACTTACATATAGATTTGTTTCCCTTTTCTTTAAGATTCATAAGGTATTATATAATATATCGATGTCTAATACTGAATTGCTGTTCAAAGATCAGTTGTAAAATAGACAGTCTTTTTGTTTTTTTAGCAATACTGATACACATTTTACCTATCAAAATAATATGATTTATTTTTATAAGGTCATGTTTGCTATATCTGTCATCCTGAATTCCAAATAAAACGTCTGTGGGATGTAATTTCATGCACTTACCAGTATTTCTAAGTATCAAATTTTCTATGTTTTTCCAAAGTATTTTCACAGATGAGCACTCATAGAAAAAATGTTCAATAAAATCAATTTTACCAGGACAGTAGTAACAATTTTCTGAGTCTACTACTTCCATTTTTTTTAGAATAATGTTTGTTGGGTATATATTATGACTTATTTTCCACTGCAATTCATGTAAGCGTACTTCTTTTGTTGCTTTCCTAGGTAAAATCCATGTATTATGATTGAAAGAAAAGTCAAATTTCCTCTTCCAAAGTACACAAATATGTAGGTCTATAGTTGTACTTTTACTTCTACTTTTAAGATATTTCTTTATTTCTTTTAGTTTTGCATTGAATGCGTTTGCATCACAAATAGAAGTTTCAGTAGATTCCATTGGTAATCCATTGTTTTGTATCCAGGTCTTCCACTGTAATGGAATTGCGTTGTATAGAGCATTGTATTCGAATATTGTGATTCCTTTAGCCTGGTTCAGTGAAAACGCAACCTCATTTAAATCTAGAAGTCTTTTTTCTGTTTTATGTATTATGTCTTTTATGTGTTCTATTCCATTGTCTATCCAGTTTTGAAAACATAGCACATTACCTTTATATTGTATATTATTATTGTGAAACAACATCTGATTGTGAAAATTATGGATGTTCACTTCTTCTCTTGTTACTATATCTTTACTGTTCAAATATGTTGTAATTACATCCGACCAAAAATCGTTCTCTATTTCTTGTAATTTTATTTGCTTTGCTCTACAGTTTACCATAAATATTTTACGATGATTTTGTATTTTGTTTAGATGCCATCTGGGTATTATAGTCCAGTTTTCTTCCCGTGCATGATAAAATCTTCCAGCCCATTGTAAATGCATGCATCTTTGAATTTCTAACATATTTACCATATTTAACCCTCCTTCATTATAATCACTTTCCATTGTTTTTCTTTTCACTTTCTCAAAAGCTCTACGGTTACTATGTTTTCTCTGCCAAATAAATTTGTAGAATATGGTGTTGATCTGTTTCAAAGCTTTTTCTGGGATGCCAATGGATTGCATAACATATGTAAGTTGACTTAACAAGAAAGTTTTTGTTACAAGAATTTTACCGTGTATGGATAGGTCTCTTTTGCTCCACTGTACTATTAATTTTTGTATATTATTTATCCTATCTCTCCAGTTTTCTTCAATGTGTTTTGCCATTTTGTCTTTCTGGAAGTATATGCCCAAAATTTTTATTTTGTCAACCAATACAAATGGGAGATTCTGTTCAGTGATTTGTCTGCCCATCTTCATTGCTTTCGTTTTGTGTGAATTTAATTTCAGCCCAGAAAATTTCTCAAATGACTTAAGTATTTCTATGGAAGTAAACATGTCCTGTCTATTTTTCAAAAATAAAGTCGTATCATCTGCCAATTGTTTAATCTTTAAATATATATCTTGATTATTGCCCATAGTTGGAGTTTTGATACCCGTTATTGTACTATTCCTTATCTTGACTGCTAGAATTTCCATTGCAAGAATGAATGCAAGGGGAGAAAATGGACATCCTTGTCTGATTCCACAGTTGACATCGAAGGGTTCAGATAGCCAGCCGCCATGGTTTATGGAACTTTGCGAATTATTGGAGAGTACAGATACCCATTTTTGAAAGTCAGATCCGAATCCGAATACTTTAAAAGCTTGTAACATATATGCTTTAGATACAGAATCGAATGCCTTAGTATAATCTAATGCTAACAAATACCCTGCTTTACCAGTTTTATTAAGATAATTAATGACATCATCAATACATCTTATGATTGTAGCTATGTTCCTGCCTTTGATATATCCCACCTGATCTTTGCTGACTAAGTTATTTACTACACTACCCAATCTTTCTGCTAGAACCTTGGCTAGAATTTTATAATCTGAATTAGTTAAAGTTATAGGTCTCCAATTACTCAAGTTCTCCCTATCTAAATCTTTACTTTTATGTAATAATGATATGATACCCTGTCTTTGTGTAAATGACAGTTCTCCTATTCTGAATGACTCATTGAAAGAATCGGTTAGTAATCTGCCTATTTTTCCCCAAAAGAATTTTAAAAACTCTGTCGTCAGACCGTCACTCCCTGGAGCTGATCCATTTTTTAGTTTTCTGAGTGCAGTTGTGGTTTCTTCATAAGTTATTAATCCTTCGCATGCTAAGGCTTCGTCTTCATTTAACTTTGTAAAATGTTCGTTTTCAATGAAATTATTGATGGCTTCCTGTATATTTCTTTCCGTTGTTGTTTGGTTATATAAGGTTTTGTAGAAGGACAGCTGTTCTTGTAAGATTTTCTTTTGATCTGTAATAATTTCACCCGCCTCATTGCGCAAACTGGTAATAATTTTATTTTTACATCTAGCTTTTTCAAGATTTGTGAAATATTTTGTGTTTTTTTCACCTTCTTCAATCCATTTTACTCTAGCCCTTACCTGTGCTCCTTTAGCTTCATTCGTGTACATTAAATCTAAATCGTGTTTCATTTTCAAATAATCAGTCTGAAGATCTTCATTTTGAGGACTAATTAACAATTTTTTTTCCATTTCTTTTAGTCGATTCTGTAATTCCAGTGATTTGTTTCGATTTTTGCAAGCCCATGTTTTTCCGAACTCGATGCAGAGATTTCTCACTTCAACTTTGCACAGCTCCCATTTAACTACGCTGCTTTGATCACTATGTTCTAAACTGACAGAATCTAACAAAGCATTCATTTTTGTAACAAATATTTCATTTTTAAGATAACTATTGTTGAATTTCCAGTACCCTGGACCACGAACAAAGTTTCCCTCACTAATTTCTAGAACGACAGCTTTATGATCAGAGTTTGGGACAGTAATGTGTTCACACGAAACACAGGAGGGCAACAAGTTATCAGAAACAAAACAGTAATCCAAACGCCGTGCAATGAACGGATTATGCCTGTGCCAGGTGAAGTCCGTGTCAGTGGGGTGGTAAGCTCTCCATGCGTCAGTAAGGCCTGTTGTTGTCAGAAAATGTCTTAAAGAAATAATTTCAGATTTGTCATGAGGGAGACCAGATATTATATCTAGCTCATTACTGAGTACACAGTTGAAATCACCAAGAACTACTAGATTATCATTCATATATTCAGCTAGTATTTCACCCATATTTTGAAAGAATGTCAGTTTATCGTTTAAATTGTTAGGTGCATATAAATTTACTATTGTAATATTGTGTTTTTCATTGGATACAGTAATAATCAACATTCTTTCGTGTGACTTAAGAAAATTAACCTCTCCATGAAATCGTTTTGAAATCAGAAATACTTCACCTTTGCTTCTGTTTGTACCTTCATTATAAAAAATCGCGCCGCCCCACTCTTTTGTCCACATATCTATTTCATCTTCTGTAACATGAGATTCTTGTAAACAAATTATATCATATTTTTTCCCTTTAAGAATCTAAATAATGATTTTCTTTTCAATTTATTTCTTAGTCCCCTGGTATTCAATGAAGTTATAAGTACTTTATCCATGATGATAATGTAAAAAAAATATATATATATATTATATTTCACTGAAACTGGATCACATCAAACATCATTTATCATTCAATCACAATTCAGTCTCAAAGTCCATAAATCACAAGCCAGGTCGTCATCATCGGGCAATCAAAGTCAGTACCGTTCTCACCGCCATGTGACAGCGGTCTCTGCCTCTGTGTCCAGTCCGTCCTCCGCTGACATCACAGGGCTGGGGGAGCGCCAGTCCTCCCTCCTCTGCTGCTTGCCCCTCCTCTCCCTCGGGCTGCGTCGATCTTTGGAGCGGCCACGTTTGGGGGTGTCCGACCTGCTGCGGGGAGCGTGTTCAATGGACGACAGGATGGTGGCCTGGCGCACGGTGGTGCGGGTTCTGTCACCTCGACCAACTGATTTGTCACTGTCAGCTTTCGGGTCATTGGCAGACTGTTTGTGTGTGGTATTAACGCTGCTTTTGTTTTTGTTTTGTTCCGCCTGACTGTCTTCTGTTTGCTTGTCTGTATGTTTGTATGTATGTTCACAAACAGGATCACCCCGTTTATGACCTGGCAGTTTGCAGTCTCTGCAAACAATATCACTGGAGCATGATGAAACATGGTGGTCAGGTTTCAGACATCGTGAACAAATAATTGTTTTGGGAACAGTCTTTTGTTCTCTATGGTAAAGTTTGGCAGAAAAAATGTTAATTCTAAGGATTTTATCAAGGGGGGTGGGAGGAACAGTAATAAAAACAAATCTGCGACCAGTCAGGAATCTAGTGAGCTTGTTGTCTTTATCTCTTGCTCTCTCCATTTTAATTGATGATCTGAGTTTACAGCCTACCTTTGCTAAAGAATGTTCGATCTCTGAATCTGCTAACGAAATAGGAATACTATCAATCCATAGTTTTGTTGTTGGTTTTTCCTCTCCCGAGTCTCCGTGCAAGATAAATGGATTTGTGTTGGATACCTGCAGTACTGTACCTCTCAAACGCAGTCCTTTGACCAAAAGTTCCGTACGGGACTCCTTGGTGGCAGGGTAGATCCGCCAAAGACCTCGGATATCCTGAGCTCCGAGAACAGAGCCCTGTCCTGATGATCTTTCCGCTGCCAGACACATTTCCAGCACTGTGGGCCGATTGTTGTCAACATCTGGGATGTCTTTTTGTCTTAAAAAGACCGGGTTGACTGTCGACGCCGTGGCCATAGTAGACAAACAGAAATGCCGGGGGCCAAAGGAAAACTGAGATGGAAAAAACTCGTACTTCAACTGACGGAGCCGGCGAAACAAACAGCTCACGGCTCACAAAACAATTCGGTCAGAGCAGAGAGCGTGACACTCGCGTCCGCACACCACGAGAGCCGCTCACCGAATCCCCACTCTATTCCTTTCTCTCCTCTCCTCTCCCTCTCTCTTGGCCCACCCATCCCCCACTATTTTCCTTTCTCTCTCTCCTCTCTCTCACTCTTGCTCCCTCATTCTTTTTCTCTTTCTCCTTCTCTCGCTCTGTCTCTCTCTCTCCTCTCTCTCTTGCTCCCCCACTCTCTCTTTTCCCCTCTCGTGGCAGAATGGTTAAGACGCTCAGCTGCCAATACAGAGAGTCCGTGAGGGTGTGGGTTCGAATCCCGCTCTCGCCCTTTCTCCTAAGTTTGACTGGAAAATCAAACTGAGCGTCTAGTCTTTCGGATGAGACGATAAACCGAGGTCCCGTGTGCAGCACGCACTTGGCGCACTGAAAAAGAACCCATGGCAACGAGAGTGTTGTCCTCTGGCGAAATTACGTAAAATGAAATCCACCTTCACAGGTACACAAATATGTAAGCACGCACTCAAGGCCTGACTAAGCGCGTTGGGTTATGCTGCTGGTCAGGCATCTGCTCAACAGATGTGGTGTAGCGTGTATGGATTTGTCCGAACGCAGTGACGCCTCCTTGAGAAAGTGAAACTGAAACTGAAACTCTCTCTTCCTCTCGCCCGTTCCCGCTTCGGGACGACATCGTCGCCGTGGTACAAGAAAGCAAGCTTTTTTATTTTTTTTTAATTTTTTTTTTTAAGCAAATAGTAAAGAGTGGTATCTCTCTCCATTCGCAAGGTACACAACTTCAAGTCAGTGTTGCTTAACGCTACCGATTCAGCTAGCATACAGGTAAATAAAAAGGTACATTGGAACAAACCCAGACACTTCCTCAAAAAAAAAAAAAGGAAGCGCGCCGGGCCTGTCCTTATACCGATCATTTGACATGTGCACACAGCAGCAAAGACAGAAGAAATAATGTGCAAACACAAATTAGCTTTTATTCAAGACTGGCATAGCCTCTTTAATCCTGAACAAGCCACAACGAACACATGGACAATACGGAACAAACACATGGTTGCCTCAGGCCGTGGTTTTTCAACTGGAAATTAACAAAATAATGAGACCAGGAGATGAAATGATTAACAAATAGTAAAGAGTGGTAACTCTCTCCATTCACAATGGTACACAACTTCAAGTCAGTGCTGCTTACGTTACCGATTCAGCTAGCAAAACAGGTAAGTAAAAAGGTACATTGGAACAAACCCAGACACTTCCTTGTTTTTTTTTTGTTTTTTGTTTTTTTTTTCTCAAGGCCTGACTAAGCACGTTGGGTTACGCTGCTGGTCAGGCATCTGCTTGGCAGATGTAGTGTAGCGTATATGGATTTGTCCCGAACGCAGTGACGCCTCCTTGAGCTACTGAAACTGAAACGTTTAGGTTTTTATTTTTTTTTGGGGGGGTATTTTTTTTATTTATTTGTATTTGAACACACAGACACACGCATGCACACAGAGCAAGAGAGTAAATATGCAAACTGGCAAAAGACGAGTCCGGATCACCAGTGATAAAGTAATTCGGGAATGGGCGAAACGAATACACGTTGTACTTTTCAATCTGAGGGTCCCGGGTTCGAATCATCTCGGTAACGGCGGCTGCTAGATAAAAGGGTGGAGATTTTTTTTTTATTTCCCGAACTCCCAGGTCAACATATGTGCAGACCTGCTAGTGCCTGAACCCCCTTCGCAAGCAGAAGATCAAATACGCACGTGAAAGATCCTGTAATCCGTGTCAGCTTTCGGTGGCTTAGGGAGACAACAACATACCTAGCATGCACACCCCCGACGAAAACGGAGTATGGCTGTCTACATGGCGGGGTCAATAAATAAAACGGTCATACACGTAAAAAAAATGTTACATGTCTGTATGAGTGTGTATGTGCGCGTGCCTGGAAATCTGCTTGAATGGCACAGGAAACGAATGATGATGAGCGCCCAATGGCAGCCGTCAGTCGGTTCTAACCCAGCTTGGTAAGCAGCCTGTTGTGCAAATGACACAGAGTTTTTGTAATGCGCTTAGAACTTGGTCTCCGACCGAGGGTAAGGGCTATATAAGTATCCATAGAAGAAGGAGGAGGAGGAGGAGGAGGAGGAGGAGAAGAAGAAGAAGAAGAAGAAGAAGAAGAAGAAGAAGATGAAAGAAGAAGAAGAAGAAGAAGAAGCAGAAGAAGAAGAAGAAGAAGAAGAAGAAGAAGAAGAAGAAGAAGAAGAAAGAAGAAGAAGAAGGAGAAGAAGAAGAAGAAGAAAGAAGGAGAAGAAGGAGAAGAAGAAGAAGAAAGAAGAAGAAAGAAGAAGAAGAAGGAGAAGAAGAAGAAGAAGAAGAAGAAGAAGAAGAAGAAGAAGAAGAAAGAAGAAGAAGAAGAAGAAGAAGAAGAAGAAGAAGAAGAAGAAGAAGAAGAAGAGGCGAATCGAGACCTTACCAAGGCAAGGTAAAAAGTTTATTTTTCGTGTGCCCCCCTGGAGGCATGAAAACGTTACATACATACATATTTTAGATATACCATACAAACAATAAGAGTGATGTGAAAAGAACAACAACAAAAAAAAAAAAAAAAAAAAAAAAAAGAAAAAAAAAGAAAAAAAAAGAAAAAAGACCAATAGGCACCGCCAACATACATCAATAAATAATTCATCCTCATCCATTAACCACAGACGTAGTTTTACCGGAAGGAACTATAGATAGAAGAGACAAAAGCTTTTTATGCTTTTGTTTCGTTTTTCGGAAAAAAAACAAACACACCAGTAAGTGGAATTTAAGGGAGTTTGGGCGGTTTCTATAACATCTAGGTAGATACTTTTTGTCTGTCACTTTCAAACAAAGGACACACAAACAGTAGAACTTATCAGCAATGTCGGTAGGACCTAGGAGAGAGAGAGAGAGAGAGGGGTGAAGGAAAAACGATCGACAGAGAAGAAAGAGGAGACTTATCGAGAGCTACGGCGAGAACTCCTCTCGGGAGGGGTGGCGGTGGTGGGGGTTCGGGGTGGGGGGTGGGGGGGGGAAGTGGTGGCGGATGGGGGTGTGTGGGGGGGGTGTGGCCTACTAGTGGTAACGTTCCCGACAAGGTAAAGCGAATGTCCACAAGTTCGAATTCCAAATTATTATTATTATACAGACTGGGTTTTTTTGTTTTGTTTTTGTTTTTTTTGTACTACCAGCCTCCCCCCCCTCTCCGCCCCCCTCCGCCTCCAAAAAACAAAACAAAAAAACCCCACACAAACAAAAAACAACAACAAAAAACAAAACAAAAACAAAAAAACAACACAACAGCAACAAACAAAAACAAAAAACAAACTAAAACCCACCTCCTCCATCCCACCTCCCTTAGACCCTGAGTAGTGGTGTGGGTACTAGTCTTTCTAGTTCAAACTCTTAAAAAACCGAGCTCCCGTGTGCTAGTATGCACTAAGCGCGCGTTAAAAAAAAAAAAAAAAAAAAGAAAAAAAAACAGAAAAAAAAAAAAAGAAATGAAAAACCTCGCGGCAACAAAACTTGCTGTACCTAATTCTGCTTTATCTATGGGAATGTAACCATGTACAACATTTTTTGGACAGAGTTTGTGAGACATTGAAAAGAAAAGTGTTTACATTGTGATAGACTTAACTCACTCAGTACGGCCAGTCCTCTCTTCTCCTCTACACAGACCCCTCGGATGTCCAGTGGGTGTCTGAATGACTCAACCTTTAGCTTCCGTCGTCAGAACTGTGGTATTCTTTGTCAACGTTCACCTCTTCAGTATAAGAGCCTTCCGCTTGCAATATTTTGATGATGGTAATTTGGGTGAAACGCTGTTAACGTCGTCTCTTTCGCCGTTCGTATGG
>NC_134901.1:38559255-38561755 GCF_041734735.1 Babylonia areolata | reverse complement strand
AAGAAAGAGACAGAGACACAGAGAGAGAGACAGAGACAGAGACAGAGAGAGAAACACACACACACACACACACACACACACACACACACACACACACACACACACACACACACACACAGATGATTATACAGAATCCACCGAATACGATTTTGTCTCCAGCAAACTCTCAATAATAGTGCGACACATCATAATTATGATGACGATGATGAGGATGAGGATGGCGACAACGACGACTGCGACGACGACAATAATAATGATGATGATGATGATGATGATGATGATGATGATGAAGGAACCACATTGCAAACTATATATGGTGTGTGTATGTATGTAACATAGATGTAATGTTTCATGTTAACAAAAGCGTTTTTGTAAAGCACCTAGAGCAGATTTCTGGATAGTGTGCTATATAAGTATCCATTATATATATATATATATATATATATATATATATATATATATATATAATGCACAGAGAGACGGACAAACAAAGAAGAAGAAGAAGAAGAAGAAGAAGAAGAAGAAGAAGACTTCTACTTTAACCAGGCCGGAGCCCACGCAAAATCCAAACGTCGACAGAAGCTAAATCCTCCTCTCCACTCTTCTAGGCCAATTTTACAGATGAGGTCTGCTACGGTTGACCAGTGCGTGCTCGAAAGCCTTAGATAAAAGAAAGAAAGAAAAAAATAAAATAAAATAAAATAAAAAAGGTAAGGAAATGAAACTCACGCACACTGCCGCTCATTTTGATCGGCGGAGTTTTAGCTACACGAGTGTCAAGTGACAGAGAGCGACAGGTCAGCTATTGGCCACGTCAGTCCTAACAGTCGTCATTACATCGATCCAAGTCCGTTGAGTGGTTAACTAGCTGTCGACTAGGCAGTTGTTGGGGGGTGTGGGGGGTGGGGGGTTGGGGGGTGGGGGGGGGAGGAATAGAGAGGGTGAGAATGGAAGGGGTTCATGGGAGGGGTGTGTGTGTGTGGGGGGGGTGGTGGTGGTGGAGGTGGGGTATGGGGGGTGTGGTGGAGGTTGGAGTGGAACGCTGTTCTTGTTCGTTTCGCCCACTCCAACCCCCGGGGCCCCCTTTCCTCCTCCACTCCTCCCCCCCCACCACCCCCACGACCCATCCCCGATCTCTACTATCCTCTACTGCCTCCACAACTCACCACTCAACGGGGCAGGATCGATGTAATGACGGGACCTTGATATTTGCTGATGGTCATAATTATTATGAAGTGAGCCCAGAGAGAATTTTCTGTTTCTGGTTTGAAGCAGACAATAAAGTATTTTGAACTGAATTGAGCTGAATTGAATTGAATTGATGGGCTTTCGCCCTGTCCCTAATCGGAGCTTCCCGTTTCACCTACCACGCCCTTCATCTCTGTGTGTTTTTTGCCTACACGCTGTCTCGTTCGTTTCGCCTACGCCTTGTAAATGAATGATGAATGATATGGATGTGGTTCGTCCGTCGGGATCGACGAGGACCATCTAGTCATCCTGGGGGTGGGTGGGTTGGGCTCTGTGGGTGCGCAGATGACTAGTCAGGCCAATCCGTGCACGGAAGGTTCTGACGCAGTGTGGACAGGGGATGGTGGCGGCTGGCGGGGACTTGCTGGCACTGCTTTTCCTGGCCTGTCTGCGTTGCTCTGCTGCAGCGATTCTATTGGCCTCACAGGATTTGGCGCCTTTGTGGACAGCTGAACGCCACTGTGGTCTGTCCATTGCATTCAGCTCCCATGTGTCGTGGCTGATGTTGAAGGCCTTCAGAGAAGCTTTCAGAGTGTCTCTGAAGCGCTTCTTTTGGCCTCCATGGGAGCGCTTGCCATGTTGGAGTTCGCCGTACAGCAGTTTCTTGGGGAGCCGGTGGTCTGGCATGCGAACTACATGGCCTGCCCAGCGCAGCTGGGCCTGCACCAAGATGGTGTAGATGCTGGGCACGTTTGCACGAGTGAGCACCTCTGTGTCAGGGATCTTCTCTTGCCACTTTATGCCGAGAAGTTTTCTGAGGCTGGTGGTGTGGAAGTGGTTCACTTTTTGGCATGGCGTTTGTAGACCGTCCATGATTCACATCCATAGAGCAGTGTGGTGAGAACTATGGCCTTGTGTACTTTGAGCTTCGTCTCCAGGGTGATGCCTCTCCTGTTCCAAACTTTCTTATGGAGTCTGCCGAAGGCAGCGCTGGCTTTGGCGAGTCTGGCATTCACCTCGTCGTCGATAACAACTGTGCGAGAGAGTGTACTGCCCAGGTATGTGAACTTGTCCACCGCATTCAGTCGTTGCCCGTTGATGAAGATGTTTGGTTCAACGTAAGGCTTTCCTGGAGCTGGCTGGTGCATCACCTCAGTCTTCTTTGTGCTGATTGTGAGGCCAAAGTTGTCACAGGCAGCAGATAACTTGTCGACGCTGTGTTGCATGTCAGCTTCGGAGGCAGCGTTGAGAGCGCAGTCATCAGCAAACAGGAAGTCGTTGAAGGTGTCTGTCCTAACCTTGGTTTTTGCTT
>NC_134901.1:38551755-38554255 GCF_041734735.1 Babylonia areolata | reverse complement strand
GCCTGAGAGAGAGGGCCTGAGAGAAAGAGAGAGCCTGAGAGAGAGAGAGCCTGAGAGAGAGAGAGAGCCTGAGAGAGAAAGAGAGAGAAAGCCTGAGACAGAGTGAGAGAGCCTGAGAGAGAGTGAGAGAGAGAGAGAGAAAGCCTGAGAGAGAAAGAGAGAGCCTGAGAGAGAGAGAGAAAGCCTGAGAGAGAGAGTGAGTCTGAGAGAGAGAGAGAGAGAGAGAGAGAGAGAGAGAGAGAACTCGGAACTCAGAAAGTTCAATGTGCATCGGCCTTGGACCAGAATGCAATGGGGAAGAAAGGATCGCTGGGGATACATATAACGTTATGTTATCCATAGCAACTGAAAAATAAAATAAATAAAGTAAAAAAAAAAAAAAAGAAAAGAAAAAAAGCACAAAACAGAATGAGTATATACTTAAACAATGTACCCATCACAATAGAAATAGTTTTCATAATTATAGTACTTCACCTTGTTGGATTACTGTCTACAGAATAACCTCTTCCTTGTATTGATAGCATGGAAAATATATCTTGACTGAGCGAGAGATACAGAGAGAGAGAGAGAGAGAGAGAGTGTGTGTGTGTGTGCGTGTGTTGATGTGTTAGAGAGGGTTAGTGGTTGGGTTTTGTTTGTTGTTTTGTTTTTTGTTTTTTTAAATCTTTTTTTCAAGGGTTGTGAGCGGTTAGAGAGAGGAATCCGCCATTGATACACGACAGTTCATACTCGATCACAGAGCAACCGACTCTGCACTTTCATTCACGTCATCCAAAAGAAAAGGACAGATTTTATTCCCCCTCCGCACCTCCACCCCCCCCCCGCCCGGCACACCCTCCCCCTCTCCCCCCCCCTCCACCGACCCCCCCCCTTCCCCCCTGCCCCCATCACCACCCACCTCTCAACCCCCTCCACACCCCCCACACCTTACATCGTTTTCACACGCGCGCAGCCAAACTACTGAGACTCCCCTTCGCACTATGGATCGACCTAGTTAACTCACTCAGTACGGCCAGTCCTCTCTTCTCCTCTACACAGACCCCTCGGATGTCCAGTGGGTGTCTGAATGACCCAACATTTAGCTTCCGTCGTCAGAATTGTGGTATTCTTTGTCAACATCCACCTCTTCAGTATAAGAGCCTTCCGCTTGCAATATTTTGATGATGGTAATTGGGGTGAAACGCTGTTAACGTCGTCTCTTTCGCCGTTCGTATGGAGAGAGTTAAACTAAGTTAGCACACTGCTACTACTGCAACAGCCAGCAAGGAACGGTGATTCCAATAATCACCATCAACTGATCAAAGATTCCTTCTATTCCTCCACTAGTGATGCTGGGGTCTGGCCGTCTCCGATTCAAAGTTAAGGACCAGGTCCCCCCCCCCCCCCCCCCCCCCCCCCGACCCCCCCACCCCCCCCCCCTCTCCACTCCACTCCTCAAACAGGTGGGCAGGGTCGTTAGCTTTGACCCGCCACGGATCTAGAGGAAACTCAACGAGTTGAACTGGTGACTCGGCACGCGAACTGTGTGACACAGGGTCAAAAAAAAAAAAAAAAAGGAAGCTCATTGGCCATGCGTAGTATCAACAACCCACCTCCGTCGGTTTAATCTAGAGAGCGTGTGAAAGATTGATCAGTTGTATTATTGCTCAGCCCCCCCTCCCTACGCCCCCCCCCCCCCCCCGGCCCCCACCTTACCCCCCTGTCTGCTTGGCTCGCTCTCTCTCTGAGTGGTTTAGTTGTAGTGCGCCCTGCGATTCCCCTCCGACACCTTTTGGGGAGGTGTGTGTGTGGGTGGGTGGGTGGGGGGGGGGTTGAGGGGGGTTAGAGGGGGATGTGAAGGGGGGAATGGTCGTGGCTGCCTTGCCTAGCCTTGGGGGTGGGGGGTGGGGGTTGGGGTTGTGGGTGATTTCTCGCGATTGAGGAAGCAGAAGGCATTGATTAGTCTTCATCTCCTCCTCCTCCTCCTCCTCCTTCTCTTCCTCCTCCTTTCCTTCACTCCTCCTAACTCCCCCCTTCCCCTTCCCCCTCCCACCTGTCCCATCCCCGTTCCCCCCCCTCCCCACCCCGCACCTCTCTTCCATTTTCTCTTTGTCAATGCACACACCAACCTCTCAACAGCACCTTTATTTTTTATCATAGAAGTATGCACACACACACACACACACACACACACACACACACACACACACACACACACAAGAGCGAACGCACGTATTTAATGCGCATGAACGAATGGATGCATGGGTTACGCTGCTGGTCAGGCATCTGCTTGGCAGATGTGGTGTAGCGTATATGGATTTGTCCGAACGCAGTGACGCCTTCCTTGAGCTACTGAAACTGAAACTGACAAAGGACCTGTTAACCGCCATTTCACAGTGTCCTGTCCACAATAGCCGAGTGGTTAAAGCGTTGGACTTTCAATCTGAGGGTCCCAGGTTCGAATCTCGGTAACGGCGCCTGGTGGTGTAATGGGTAGAGATTTCTCCCCCCCCCCCATCTC
>NC_134901.1:38524255-38544255 GCF_041734735.1 Babylonia areolata | reverse complement strand
GCCCCGGGGTGGGTTTGTCGTCTTTCTAGTGGTAACAGAGCTCGTTCCTTTCCTTTCCCTTCCTCCTCCTTCCTCCTCTTTCTCCTCCTCCTTCCTCCTCATCCTCCTCCTCCTCCACAAGGCGCCAGGATTTGAGTTGTCAACTGAGCAGCGGCGGCAGTGCCTCCCACAAACCCCCTCACTCCCACACCCATCACCCCCCACCACCACCACCACCACCACCACCCCATCTCTCGTTCTCTTGCAACTGTTTGAGGCACGGATCGAGTAGAGAAAAGAGGGGTGGTGGTGGTTGGTGGGGGGGGGGAGCGGGGCAGGGGGGGGGGGGGGTATTTGAAGAAGAACACGACCAAATTTGTTCTCGGCAGTTAGTAGTTTTGGGGGTGTTAGCTCTGGATCTGCTCCTCTCCTTGTTTGGGCCTGTTTATTAATTAAGGGGGTCCTCTCTCTCTCTCTTTCTCTCTCTCTTTCTCTCTCTGTCGTTATCATTGATACGCCGATCGCCATCTTGACGACAAGAAACTGTCTGTTTTTTGAGAGTTGTTTGCCCCCCTTTTTTTTTTTTTTTTTTGGATTGTGTTTTTCTGCGCATGCGGAAAGAACGGATGGAGAAAAAAAAAAGAAAGGAAAAAAAAAAGAAAAAAAGAAGAAAGTGTCGTCGGTACGCCAACAACCGGATCAGTGATTGGCTATTAAGGATTCTTAACTCTTTTTTTTTTTTTTTTTTTTGGGGGGGGGGGCAGTTTAGTAAAAGCCTCAGGAATAAAAAAAAAAAAAAAAAAAAAAGAAAAAAAAAAAGAAGAAAAAAAACAACAACAGTGAGCCAGGCTTTTATATAAAAACAAAACGACTGAACTGACATGACCTGGTGGAAGAAGAGAACACTAACTAATTAAGGTGAACAGTTCTTGTGTGCCGCGGCGCCGCAACTTCGCAAATTGAACGACTCTTCACGGATTTAAGTAGAAAGAAGAAGAAGAAGAAGAGGAGGAGGAAGAAGAACAAGAACAAGAAGAACAAGAACAAGAGCAAGCGGTTTAGTTAGTAATAGACTGAAGTAAGTGTGCACAACATTCGACCTAAATCACGGCTCGGGAATTTGGTTCTTCCGTGTTTTTGGGTGTGTGTTTTTTTTGTATGTTTTTTGTTGTTGTTTTTTGATGTGTTTTTTTTATGGACAACGAAAAAAAATCCCCAAATACTGCCTGATCCTCTGGGGATGTGAAGTGGACGGGGAATTTTTTTTTTTTTTTTTTTTTTTCCTCTCCTAACCCTACTCTGCTCGCTCCGAAATTGTTTTGGTCAAGGGGTGACGGTTTCAGTGATGTGTCTGCTTTGGTGAAAAGGATAACGTTTCCGTGTGAGAACAGAGGAAAGATTTGTGAAAAAATAGCAACATCAAAGGGGAAGAAAAGACTAAAAAAAAAAAAAAAAAAAAAAAAAATCAACAACCGGATTGAGTTCAAATCAAACTAATAAAATCGTGTTTTTATCAACAACAACAACAACAACAACAACAACAAAATTAATATTGATAAAATAAAATTAAAAGAAAATATTAAAAAAATAATAAAACCCAATCCATTTAATTTCATGATCAGAAAGGCCAAAATGCTCGCTAGATACCAGGAACAACTTTATTTGTATTTGTATTTCTTCTTATCACCACAGATTTCTCTCTGTGAAATTCGGAGCTGCTCTCTCCCCCCCCCTCCCCTCCACGGTGAGCGCGTCGCTATACTACAGCGCCCCCCCCCCCCCCCCCCCCCTTTTTTTTTTTTTCCTGCGTGCAGTTTTATTTGTTTTTCCTAATCGAAGTGGATTTTTTCTACACAATTTTTTTTTGCCAGGAACAACCCTTTAGTTGCCGTGGGTTCTTTTACGTGCGCTAAGTGCATGCCGGCTGCACACGAGAGGACTCTCGGTTTATCGTCTCATCCGAATGACTATGCGCAAGCAGAACAACAACGAGGAAACGGCACAGTACATGGCGATCTTAAGAACACGACCAGTGACGGTCTCAGTCCACTCTGGGAAGGACGCTCACTCAGTCTGGCTCCGCGACTAAGCCATCATTGTCGTTAGTAGGGGGCTTAGTAGGTGGTGTCCTCAGTACGGTTAAAACAGAAACAGGCACCACTCAACACCACCGAAGTGACTCCTGAGCAGCAGTGCAGGGTCTCCTCTGGTGTGTGGCCTCCTGGCGGCCTGACATCGATGGTTCCTTGTGTCCGGACTGCCGACGCTGGAGCTGCGACGGACAAGACCGTGTGTGGCCGTGTATGGAGGAATCTGAATGAGCGGCGTGGGAGTGATGCCACTGAAACGGTGCAGATGACGGGGCAGCAAAAAACAAAAAAAAAAAAAAAAAAAAAAAAACCAACCGACCAGTGAGTGAGTGGTGGCGTTTGTTGTGTGATGCCGTTTTTGTACAACTCAACGACTCAACGCATTAATTAATGCTGTTCAAAACCATCGTAAGCAAGGAAGGCAAGGCAATTCAGTTGTGCAACAGTACTGGTAGTCTTGGCGTCGTGTATGTGTGCGTGGGCATGATTATTTCAAGTTTCTTCTTCTTCTTCTTCTTCTTCTTCTTTTGTGTGTGGTTTGTTCACTCGTTAATCTGTTGATTCATTCATTTACGTGAAAAATGGTTCTAGACTGTCCATGTGTGTAAATTGTTTGACAGTAGTTTTTTTTTGTTTTTTGTTTTTTCTTTCTATTCCGAGTATTTGCGTGTGGTTGTTTTCTTAGTAATTAGTTGATTGACTGATTGATTGAGTTCATAATTAATTCATTCGTTCAGTCATTCCTAATATCCATCCGCTTGCTTGCTTGCTTGTTTGTTTGTTTGTTTGTTTATTTTGTCGTGCGATGGTTAAATCTTCGTTTATTCATTTGTCTGTTTATCTAGTGTACAAATCATTCATTCATTCGTTCGTTCATTCATTCATTCGTTCGTTCGTTCGTTCGTTTCCTTAATTGGTTTTTTTTTATATGTAATAATGGATGGTCGCCGTTACTTATCTAATCATTTACTTATTTCTTTTATTTTTCTTGATATTCATTTATTCGATTTTTTTTTGTTTTTTGTTTGTTTGTTTTGTTTTTGTTTCGTTGCTTATTATGCAATGAATAATATCTCTTAGCTGTCTCTTCATTTATCGATTCGTGGATTCATTTAGTGATTGGTGTATCTGCTCTCCATTGTTTTTGCTACTTCGCTTGTCGCAGTTTCCTCTGTTTTGGTTGAAGCCGTTCGTTCTTTCGAGGCCGGTCTCGGATGAAGTGGTGCTTCTGACAATCGCCATTGGAAACTCACAGACTATACAGAATATGAAGAATGTACAAGATCGACAGCTCTGAAGAAACAGTTGGAAGTCCCTGTTTCGACGCAAGACGGTATCAGAAAATTAGTATAAACTAAATGAATAAATAAATGAATAAATAATATGAATAAATAAATGAATAAATAAATAATATAAACGAATCAAAGAATCTCTCTCTCTCTCTCTCTCTGTATGTGTGTGTGTATATATATATGTGTGTGTACATATATATATATATATATATATATATATATATATATATGTGTGTGTGTGTGTGTGTGTGTGTGTGTGCGCGCGCGTCTGTGTCTGTGTCTCTGTGTGTGTATACAGAGACAGAGAGAGAGAGAGAGAGAGAGAGAGAGAGAGATTCTTTCATTCGTTTTATATCACTTATACATTACAACAAAACGTAACCGTCAGTTTTTGAAATGATTGCATCGATTAGGTGTACTTTGACATCCGCGTAAAAACAAATCAAATCAAATCAAATCAGCAAAGACTGGGTGGAAGACTGAATCATGATCGACAGTTTCAGTTTCAGTTTCAGTAGCTCAAGGAGGCGTCACTGCGTTCGGACAAATCCATATACGCTACACCACATCTGCCAAGCAGATGACTGACCAGCAGCGGAAACCAACGCGCTTAGTCAGGCCTTGCGCGCGCGCGCGCGCGCGTGTGTGTGTGTGTGTGTGTGTGTGTGTGTGTGTGTGTGTGTGTGTGTGTGTGTGTCTCGACAAACACGAGAAATGAAATAAGCAGATCAATAAACCTTTTACATACCATTCAATGACTAGATGAACAGACAAATGACTGACTGTCTGAGAGGCAGACAGACCGACTGACTGACTGAAGAATGAATAAATGAATTAATCAATGAATGAATTAAACAAATAAATGAATGAATGAGTAAATAAATGAATAGATAAATAGGTCAATAAATATGTAAATAAATAGATAGATAAATGAATGAATAAACAGAGCAATCAACAAATAGATCAATAATAAATGAAAGATAAACAGATCGAGGGTGTACTACACGGAATATCGGGTCGACAATATCTGTATAATTATGTATACGACGTGTGTGTGTGTGTGTGTGTGTGTGTGTGTGTGTGTGTGTGTGTGTGTGTGTGTGTGTGTGTGTGTGTGTGTGCGTGTGTGTGTGTGTGTGTGTGCCCGTGTGCTTTGCAACAATCCGATGACTTCGTAATGGTCAAAAGTATAAACAAGAAAACAGGCAAGTAAAGAAAACCAACAACAAATAGATAGATGACGGAATAAGTAACCAGATGGGAAAGTGTAAAAAAAACAAAAACGAATGAAGTAAATAAATGAAGGGACGGGATAACGAATGAGTGAATTAATAAAACAAATCAATAGATACCACTCTTTACTATTTGTTAACTCTCTCCATACGAACGGCGAAAGAGACGACGTTAACAGGGTTTCATCCCAACTACCATCATCAAAATATTGCAAGCGGAACGCTCTTATACTGAAGAGGTGAATGTTGACAAAGAATACCACAGTTCTGACGACGGAAGCTAAAGGTTGGGTCATTCAGACACCCACTGGACATCCGAGGGGTCTGTGTAGAGGAGAAGAGAGGACTGGCCGTACTGAGTGAGTTAATCATTTCATCTCCTGGCATCATCGTTTGTTAATTTCCACTTTGAAAAACCACCGAGGCAACCATGTCTTTGTTCTGTATTGTCCATGTGTTCTGTGCGGCTTGTTCAGGATTAAAGAGGCTATGCCAGTCTTGAATAAAAGCTTTATTTTGTGTTTGCACATTATTTCTTCTGTCTTTGCTGCTGTGTGCACATGTCAGATGATCGGTATAAGGACAGGCCCGGCGCTTCCTTTTTTGAGGAAGTGTGTTGGTTTGTTCCAATGTACCTTTTATTTGCCTTTGCGCTAGCTGAATCGGTAGCGTAAGCAGCACAGAGTTGGAAGTTGTGTACCTTGTGAATGGAGAGAGTTACCACTCTTTACTATTTGTAACTCAACAAATAAACGCGCCGTCATATAGGTCAGACAGATGAAACAGTTGAATGAATGAACTGAACAGATGAATAAACACATCAATGAAGAGGCAGTTTTGACAACTGACTAAGTAACTGAATGAATGACTGACTGACTGACTGACTGAATGAATGAATGAATGAGCACATTCGTCATCAACCAAACAAATAGACAAATGAATAGATAAATCGACCAATCAAATAATCAATAAATGATTGAACGAATATATAAATAAATAAATAAGCGCGTGCGCGCGCGCGCACACACACACACACACACACACACACACACACATATATATATATATATATTCATATATAAAACTAAACAAATAAATAAATGAATAAACAAATAGATAAATGAAGAGATAAATAAATAAGCAAATAAATAAAATAGGTAAATACATGATAAATAAACAAACAAATAAATAAGTAAATCGATAAATAAATAAACAAACAAACAAACAAACGAATAAATAAATAAATTAATTAATTAATAAATTAACAGACCGATAAATAATATATATATATATATATATATATATATATATATAAACAACAAATAAACAAATATGTTTTTCATCTCACTATCGTATTGGACAGGAAAACTCGTGAGGGAGAGAAGAAAAAACCTGACTCATTATCGTTTCATCGTTCAGGTTGTCTCAACAGTACAAGACATGCACGGCGTCGAGGAAGGAACTTGCGACAGCTGCACTTTCGACACGCCTCCAATACACACCCCTTTGACAAAAATACACAAGCAGGATAATTGATATATTAATTGTGTGTGTGTGTGTGGTGTGGTGGGTGGTGGGGGTGGGGGGAGTGTTGTGTTGTGTGTGTGTATGTTGTGTCGTGTGTGTGTGTGGTGGTGGTGGTCTGTGTGATTGTGTGTGGTGTTGTGTGTGTGTGTGTGTTGAACACGAACTTTCTGTTTTGATCGAAGTTTAATAATCGATCAAAGGCAAGCTGACACTTGGACTGATTTTTTTTTCTCTCCAGCTTTGATATCATATTACAAACAATAACAACAACAACAACTACTACTACTACTTCTACTTACTATAATGATAATTATGATAATCAATAATAATGACGATAATAATAATGATAATAACAACACTAATACTAATAATGATGATGATGGTAATAATAATAATAATAATTATAATAACAACAACAAAAACAATAATAATAATAATAATAATAGTTTCTTCTTCTTCTTATCATTATCATCATTGTTATTATATATCTTTACTATTTTTATCATTGTTAACAGTTTATGATAACAATAACAATATGATAATAACGACGACGATGATGATAATGACGACGACGATGATGACACACTACTGCTACTACTGCTAGCAACATCATCATCATCATCAACAACAACAACAACAACAACAACAACAATCAACATCATCATCAATCATCATCAACATCATCATCATCATTATAGCAACAAAACATTGTCATATTCATGTAAGCTAACAAAAATTAATGTACACCAATAAATCTACGTCGTCATCGTCATCGTCATCGTCGCCGTCGTTCTAACAACAATTCGTTGACTTCATTGTCGTCATCATCATGACGGTAATAAAGATCAAGACCATGTAAGCATCGTTATCCGTCATATCAAGTGCAATGTCCAGAGAGAGAGAGAGAGAGAGAGAGAGAACGGCTGCCGACGAAAGCGTGTCTTCAGTTGAGAACCTGTCTGTTGCAATATCGCAATGCCATGAGAATAACAAAACCAAAGAAAACCTAACAAACAATGTATGTAGTCAATCGTGTCCGACTATGACCATGAAATAATTAAATAAATAAATAAATTTATTTATTTATTTACTTACTTATTTATGTACGCTTATCTATTATTTATTCACCTTTTTTTTCTCTCTCAAGGCCTGACTAAGTGCGTTGGGTTACGCTGCTGGTCAGGCATCTGCTTGGCAGATGAGGTGTAGCGTATATGGATTTGTCCGAACGCAGTGACGCCTCCTTGAGCTACTGAAACTGAAACTGAAACTGAAACTCTGACCATGAGAACAGCAGAGGAGGTATAACTGCTGTCCCGACTATCTAGGTTAGAATTTTGACGATAGTGGAGTGTCTTGCCCAAGTTATATCCCCACTCTCTCTCTCTCGGCCAAGAGGGTTTTTAGGACAGTCAGCGTTGGGGATGGTTCACAAAGGACAAATACTAGCCCCCACAAGGTTGCAGCACGAAGAGCAATCTTACCTCCTAGGTTGAGAGTCATAGTCTCGTCTCTCACACAAAAGACTAAGCTGTAAATGATTTCCCGTTGCAATAAAGACACTATTGATAATACAGCTCTTACTTTGCCGTTGGTCCAACTGCCGTAAACTAAATGACAGTCTGTGGTATAAGCAACAATAATACTAAATAAAGTACAGGTAAAAGCGATGCCTTGAACGACTCCGAAAGGGAGGAAGTTGGAGAGAATGGAAAAGACGCTCAGCTGCCAAGACAGAGTTGTCCGTGTATTTGTATTTGTATTTCTTTTTATCACAACAGATTTCTCTGTGTGAAATTCGGGCTGCTCTCTTCCCAGGGAGAGCGCGTCGCTAAACTACAGCGCCAACCTTTTTTTTTTTTTCCTGCATGCAGTTTTATTTGTTTTTCCTATTGACGTGGATTTTTCTACAGAATTTTGCCAGGAACAAAACTTTTGTTGCCGTGGGTTCTTTGACGTGCGCTAAGTGCGTGCTAGCACACGGGACCTCGGTTTATCGTCTCATCCGAATGACTAAGCAGTCCAGACCACCACTCAAGGTCTAGTGGAGGGGGAGAAAATATATATACATCCATTCATTCTACTACGCCTGATTATTCACAAGAAAATAAATAAAGAAAAGAAGAAAAAAAAAGAGAAAGGCACAATCAATTAAATAAATGAGCAGAGGAAAAATAAAACAACTAATTAACCAATCAATTGACAAATCAGTTACACGTGCCAATTTAGAGCAAATACATGTAAATCAGATGCCATAATCCGATTTTAAAAAAAAATACATATATGAGAAACTTCAGAGGGGATGAAATTATTGTTGAAATCCATAACAATACAGGCATCTACAATTTGAAATCGATCAACACAGACAACAACACCAACAAAAATCACAAAACAACAAACAAACAAACAAACAAACAAAAACAAACAAAAAAACAAAAAAAATCACAAACATCTCCTTTTCGTCAAGACAAATAGTTATGTAACCATAACAGTCCTGGTACCAGTTGCATTGCCTGGTTCTAACTTTTTGACAGTTACACGTGACTAAAAATGCCTTACGTTGACCGAACTACGCCGGCCATTGGTCAGTTCCATACTACACACAGTTAGTAGTAGCGGGGTTACGACCATACTAGGCTCTTCCGCGCAATGCAACTGGGTCACGGCGTCGGGAATAAACAAACAAACAAACAAACACACAAACAAGCAAACAAACAAAACCACAAACATTTCTTTTTCGTCAAGTCAGTCATGGAAGTAACCATAAGAATTCTGACTTTGGTAGAAATTACCGAAAACACACACACACACACACACAAGATCAGTGTACTTGCGTCAAACGCGCAAGCCCCATGGCTTCCAGTCTGCCCTTCGTTTTAGATGGTGTCGCCCCTCCCCCACCCCCACCCCCCTCACCACCACCCCTCGACCCTCGCCACATCCCCTCCACGCTCCCCCCCCCCCCATTCCCCCCCTCCCTTCCCCAACGACCTACCCCCTCCCTTCCCCCCCCCGGTCCGCCGTCCCCCCCCTCCCTCCCTCCCCCCACCTCACTTCACTTTCCTCCCCTCCCTCCCTCCGAATACCTCCCAACCATTCCAACTGAAACTCCACCTTCCTCTAGTCCACCTCGTCACGTTTTCGTAATGTGGATGTTCATCAACATGGAATGGAAAAAAAAAAAAAAAAGAAAAAAAAAGGCACGGTTGGCTACAGACGTTGAGTCCTGGCTGATATCGGTGCCAGCCAACGTTGAAGTTATTGCACATCTACCGATATTGTAATTTTATTGTTATTGTTATTGTTGTTGTTGTTGTCTGGTTCGGGGGGTTCGCTTAGTCGGTGGTAGCTTTATATAACACACTGCAATATATATTCAACACAACACAATATAACACAACCTGTTTCTTTCTTTTTTTAAAAATTTTTGTATATAAAGAAAAAAGTCTCATATCATCATCTTAGATGCACAGTATCATCATCAGTATCAGAAGCTCAAGGAAGGCGTCACTGCGTTCGGACAAATCCATATACGCTACACCACATCTGCCAAGCAGATGCCTGACCAGCAGCGTTACACAACGCGCTTAGTCAAGCCTTGAGAAAAAAAATAAAAAAGAATAAATAAAATGGAAAAAAAAATTAATAATGATAATTTTTTATTAAAGAATTATAATAATAACAATAAATGAAAATAAAATAAAAAGACAATAATGATGGGAAATGAAATAAAAAGACAACAATGATGATGAACAGACTATAAATAAATAAACGCACTTTGAATAACAAAAAAAATAAAAAATAAAAAAATAAAGCAGCAACGCAACGCAACGCAACGCAACACAACCTACGCAACACAACACAATACAACGCAACACAACACAAAACAAGGCAATACAAAATACAACACATCTTTATTAACCCAAATAGGAAATTATGTCTGCATCCAAAGGCTCGTCGAAGACTCACACCACAAAGACCGTTAACTCTCTCCATACGAACGGCGAAAGAGACGACGTTAACAGCGTTTCACGCCAATTACCATCATCAAAATATTGCAAGCGGAAGACTCTTATACTGAAGAGGTGAATGTTGACACAGAATACCACAATTCTGACGACAAAAGCTAAAGGTTGGCTCATTGAGACACCCACTGGACATCCGAGGGGTCTGTGTAGAGGAGAAGAGAGGACTGGCCGTACTGAGTGAGTTAACCTGACCAAAAAGTTGAACTGAAAAGTCAAAAAGTAAAACATGTTGTATTAAGCTCCCTTGTTGTTGTTGTTGTTGGTAAGTGGTGTTGCTTGTAGACGGGTGGTGTTCGGTTTCATTTTATTCAATCATTTATTCATCTATTCATTCGTTTATTTTTTATTTTATTTTATTTAATTTATTTATTTATTTATTTTTTTTTTTTTTATTTTTTTGCGGGAGGAGTTTTATGTTACTGTTGTTGTTGTTGTTGTTGTTGTTGCCGCTGCTGTTGATTCGTTTTGCTGATGATGCTATTGTTGTTGTTGTTGTTGATGATGTTGATATTAGAACAAAACAGCTCCACTAACACGAGCAGTTTGTAGTAACGAAAGCTCATTATGAGACAGTCCAGGACATAGTTACCCTTAGGCAAGAAAAACAAAATACTTCCAATCTCCAATACCCAAGTATGCATTTACGTTAAATGTCTATGTGTCCTTAATTTCTATTTGTATTTGTATTTCTTTTTATCACAACAGATTTATCTGTGAAATTCGGGTTGCTCTCCCTAGGGAGAGCGCATCGCCACACTACAGCGCCACCCATTTTTTTTGGTATTTTTTCCTGCATGCAGTTTTATTTTGTTTTTCCTATCGAAGTAGATTTTTCTACAGAATGTTGCAACGAACAACCCTTTTGTTGCCGTGGGTTCTTTTACGTGGGCTAAGTGCATGCTGCACACGGGACCTCGGTTTCTCGTCTCATCGGAATGACTAAGCAGTCCAGACCACCACTCAAGGTCTAGTGGAGGGGGAGAAAATATCGGCGGCTGAGCCGTGATTTGAACCAGCGCGCTCAGATTCTCTCGTTTCCTAGGCGGACGCCTTACCTCTAGGCCATCATTCCATTTAAAAAAAAAGAAAAAAAAAAGAAAAAAAGAAAAAAGATAATAAAATAATCCACTCAGAAAATAAAAGAAAAAAAAAATCTAAAAAATGATAATAATCCGACAAAAAAGATCATACTATTCCACAGACACCAAGGGTAATCAAACTGAATGACAGACAACTCTAATATAACAGGAGACGCGATACATCCACTTAGTCTTTTTGTGAAGGACTATGACTCTAAAACTAGGAGGCAAAATTGCACTGGCTCTTAGTGCTGCAGCCTTGTGGGCTAGTTGGCCTTTGGGAACCATCCCAACGCCGACCGGTGTCCTAAAACCCTCTTGGCCGAGAGAGTGGAAATGGAACCTGGGCAAGACACTCTCCATTATAATCAAATTCTAGCCCAAATAGTCGGAACAGCAGTTGCCTCCTCTGCTGTTCTGATAGTCATAGTCGGACACGACTGACTATCACACACACACACACACACACACACACACACACACACACACATATATATACATATATATATATAATGGATACCTATATAGCACACTATCCAGAAATCTGCTCTAGGTGCTTTACAAAAACGCTTTGTTAACATAAAACATTACATCTATGTTACATACACACACCAAAATATGACTACACACACACACACGCACACACACACACACACACACACACACACAAACTGCGTACATACATTTTAACAATACATGTGTATCTAACAGCTACCCTAACACATACGCACACATAGGCAGGCACAAACTTACTTACATAAACGCACGCGCACGCAATACACATTCATATACATGCATGTAGTTATGTACACATACATATGTATTCATACATAGTCAAGCACAGCTAACGCAAAGGAAGTATATATATATATATATATATATATATATATTTTTTTTTTTTTTTTTTTTTTTTTTTTATGATAGTCAGTCGTGTCTGACTATGACCATCAGAACAGCAGAGGAGGCAACTGCTGTTCCGACTATTTGGGCTAGAATTTGATTACAGTGGAGAGTGTCTTGCCCAAGTACATCCCCACTCTCTCGGCCAAGAGGGTTTAAGGACAGTCGGCGTTGGGATGGTTCATATATATATATATATATATATATATATATATATATATATATATATATATATATATATATATATATAAACTACCGGAGGAAAAGAACTGGACAGTCAGTCGACTAGTGGGAGTGACCACAGCTGCAGGTTGAGAGAGAGTATACACGGAAGGCGAGGACAACCAGATTCAGAAACTGGTTTGTTACTAAGAGACCATCTCCTCTGTGTGTGTGTGTGTGTGTGTGTGTGTGTGTGTGTGTGTGTGTGTGTGTGTGTGTGTGCACCTCTCTCTCTCGATGTGTGCCTCTGTCTCTGTCTGTCTGTCTCTCTCTCTTTCTCTGTCTCTCTCTCTCTCTATGTGTGTGTGTGTGTGTGTGTGTGTGTGTGTGTGTGTGTCTCCCTCTCTGTCTTTGTCTCTCTGTCTCTCTCTGTGTGTCTCTCTCTCTGTCTCTGTCTCTCTGTCTCTCTCTGTGTCTCCCTCTCTGTCTCTGTCTCTCTGTCACTGTCTGTCTGTCTGTCTGTCTCTCTCTCTCTCTCTCTCTCTCTCTCTCTCAGCGACAGAAAAAGAGGGTCGACTGAACAAATACGAGATTGTTGTCCTTATTGTTCTTTTTCTTCTTCTTGATTGACGATGTCGATTTGTTCTTCTTGTTGTTGCTGTTACTGTAGCAGCATGCGACTCTGTGTGTGTGTGTGTGTGTGTGTGTGTGTGTGTGTGTGTGTGTGTGTGTGTGTGTGTGTGTGTGTGTGTGTGAGTATAAGTGTGTGTGTCTGTGAGTGTGTGTGTGTGAGCGTGTGTGTGTGTGAGTATGAGTGTGTGTGTGTGCGTGTGTATGTGTGTGTGTGTGTGTGAGTGTATGTGTGTGCGTGTGTGCGTGTGCAGTGAGAAGCAGAAAGGATCGGATGCAATATGCTCTGTTAATTTTCACTTCGTAAGTAAATCAACGAAACTGAAGACACGCAATGAATTTTTATTTTTTTTTTTTTTTTTTTTTAGGGGAAACTCGACAAGACTAAGCACGCCACTTTCAATCTGCACTTAAAAAAAACAAAAACAAAAAAACACAAAAAAAACCCCCAAAAAACCACGACATCAAAACACACACACACACACACACACACATATATCTATATCTGTCTACATCTATCTATCTACCTACCTACCTATCTATATTTATATCTATCTATATCAATCTATCTTTCTGTACAGATGATAAAACGCAGGTTCATGCATGACAACTAAAAAATCGGTTTTCCGAACCACTGTACACAATGTATGTGAACAAAATCGGTTTTTCCGGTAACGCACCGGTTTTTTAACACGAGAGTCCACAATAGTTATAATACTGAAGCCACGAAACGAGAACACGCATCAACTACTTTATTTCCCGTTTATTTCTTTCTTTTTTTTTTTGTTACTATTATTTCTTATCTTTTTCTCTTTTTTTTCGGGGGGGTGGGGTGTGTGGGGGTGGCTCCGTTACACCCCTACCTTTCTTGAAACCCGGAAGGTGTTGACAGCGCATGCGCCAAAGCCGGCGACAGTCTGCCCCCATTGGCAGTCATCAGCTCTTGGTGACCTGGTGACCTCTCTGGGGTCACGGATAGGTGGGGTCAAGGTAAAACAAAAGGGTGGGGTCATTTCGCCTTCGTCACCTCAACGGGGATGCTGGCTTCGTCGGATGACAAATTTCATTAACCTGGTCTCTTTAGATCGTGGGAGACTCTCGAGTGAGTGAGTGAGTGAGTGAGAAGAGAGAGAGAGGGAGGGGGAGGGATAGAGAGAGGGACAGGGAGAGGGAGGGAGAGAGAAAGGGAGAGAGAGGGAGAGAGAGAAGGGGAGGGAGAGAGAGAGAGAGGGAGGGAGAGAGGGAGGGAGAGAGGGAGGGAGAGAGAGAGGGATAGAGAGAGAGAGGGGCAGGGAGAGGGAGGGAGAGAGAGAGAGAGAGAGGGGGAGAGAGAGAGAGGGAGAGAGAGAGAAAGAGAGAGGGAGAGAGAGAGAAAGGGAGAGAGAGAGAAGGAGAGAGAGAGAGAGAGAGAAGGGGAGAGAGAGAAGAGAGTATCTTCTTTTGCCCACGACGCAAGCCTTTTGTCCTGTGTGCACGCTTTACTAACAGCAGTTGCTAATGCTATATATATATATCACGATAGCTATTTGGGCTGGACGTCGATTGGAACAATGATTTGATTTTGGCGACTACTGTACCAGTACAGTATCAAACAAACAGCTTATTTGAAACTGGCAGCAAGAACACCAGTAACAGTTTGTGTCGGCATGTTTCAAACATTCCAGCGAAAACTTAATTTCCATGTGGATTAATAAAGTGTTTTTTCGATTGATTGATTGATTATTTCATCAGGACCCGCACTTTTTTCCGGACTGAGGGTTGCCAATGCTGGCGGAAACCTCCTGTATGGAAATAGGGGGGGGGGGGGGGGGGGAGCGAGGAGAGAGAGAGAGAGAGCTCAGAACTCAGAACTCAAAACGTTTATTCAAGGATTAAGGTTTTAGGCATGGCCCCCATTCTTCCAAACCTGTGGGGGGATTGAGAAAGAGTGGTCATGAATGTTGTATGTTACTTGTAATATTTTTTTTTTCTTTCATGTAAAGCGCCCTAAGCTCTAAGAAAGAAAGGGCGCTATATAAATGTACATTATTATTATCATTATTAGTAGGTACAAATCAGAACAAAAAGGGTGCAAAAAAAAAGGAACAGAAAGGGGAAAAAAAAGAATAATTAAAGCAAACTGAACTAGTTACTAAGGGAGCCAAATAGATGGAGACTGAGAGAGAGAGAGAGAGAGAGAGAGAGACAGACAGACAGACAGACAGACAGACAGACACAGACAGAGACGGACAGAATCAGAATGAATGAAAGAAAGAAAAGAAAAAAAACAGAAAGAAAAGAAGGGATAGAAGAAAGAAAGAAAGAAAGAAAGACAGACAGACAGAAAAGAAAGAAATAAAATGTAGAAAAAAAGTGAAAGAAATGGACGGAAGGAAAGAAAGATGGAAATAAGAAAATAATGGGAGAAAAAAAAAAGAGGAAGAAAATAAAAAGACAAACGAAACAAAAAGAAAAACACAACAACAAAAAAACAACTAAAAAAAAACAACAGCAAACAAACAAACAAACAAAAAAGACACGAAAAGAAACAAAAGAAAAGACGGAAAGAAATAAACGAAAAAGAGATGAAAGGAAGAAGAAGAAGAAGAAGAAGAAGAAGAAGAAACAAAGAGAGACAGACAGACAAAGAGACAGAGACAGAGGCAGAGACAGGGACAGAGCACAGAGAGAGAGAGAAAAAGGAAGAGCTTACGTGCCTAGCTGCACGAACGCTGGCGAGCCAAAATCGATCTCCCGCACAAACCCAAACCACCACCACCACCACCACCACCACCACCTCCACCAGACCTCGACCGAATGAATCCACGGTAGCTCATTGGGTAGCCCTGCTAGCTTCGACAGAACCGGTTGGGCGTTGGATTTCTGATCCAGAGTCCACCATCTCTCTCTCTCTCTCTCTCTCTCTCTCTCTCTCTTCAATCGTACGTTCACTTGATGAAGAATGGTTCTGTTTACATTATTCGTAAATTCTGCATTTATATATTTAATGCCCTGAAGATACGACAGGAATTCTGTGACAACAATGATGAAAGTTAGAATTAATTTACTATGCACAAGAAGCACTTTTGTTCTGCAGATTTAATTTAGTACGTATTTTACATTTTGTTGTGGCTGAGTGATCACCATGTTGTGTACTTTTGATTTCTTTCTAGGGGCCGGAGGCCTGGAGATTAAAGTTTTGTTCTCTCTCTCTCTCTCTCTCTCTCTCTCTCTCTCTCTCTGGTCAATCGTACGTTCACTTGATGAAGAATGGTTCTGTTTACATTATTCGTAAATTCTGCATTGATATATTTAATGCCCTGAAGATACGACAGGAATTCTGTGACAACAATGATGAAAGTTAGAATTAATTTACTATGCACAAGAAGCACTTTTGTTCTACAGGTTTAAGTTAGTACGTATTTTACATTTTGTTGTGGCTGAGTGATCACCATGTTGTGTACTTTTGATTTCTTTCTAGGGGCCGGAGGCCTGGAGATTAAAGTTTTGTTCTTGTTCTCTCTCTCTCTCTCTCTCTCTCTCTCTCTCTCTCTCTCTCTCTCTCTTCAATCGTACGTTCACTTGATGAAGAATGGTTCTGTTTACATTATTCGTAAATTCTGCATTGATATATTTAATGCCCTGAAGATACGACAGGAATTCTGTGACAACAATGATGAAAGTTAGAATTAATTTACTATGCACAAGAAGCACTTTTGTTCTACAGGTTTAAGTTAGTACGTATTTTACATTTTGTTGTGGCTGAGTGATCACCATATTGTGTACTTTTGATTTCTTTCTAGGGGCCGGAGGCCTGGAGATTGAAGTTTTGTTCTTGTTCTCTCTCTCTCTCTCTCTCTCTCTCTCTCTCTCTCTCTCTCTCTCTCTCTCTCTCTCTCTTCAATCGTACGTTCACTTGATGAAGAATGGTTCTGTTTACATTATTCGTAAATTCTGCATTTATATATTTAATGCCCTGAAGATACGACAGGAATTCTGTGACAACAATGATGAAAGTTAGAATTAATTTACTATGCACAAGAAGCACTTTTGTTCTGCAGATTTAATTTAGTACGTATTTTACATTTTGTTGTGGCTGAGTGAGCACCATATTGTGTACTTTTGATTTCTTTCTAGGGGCCGGAGGCCTGGAGATTAAAGTTTTGTTCTTGTTCTTGTTCTCTCTCTCTCTCTCTCTCTCTTATTTATTTTATTCTATTTTATTTTTCAAGGATCGTCGAGGCTCGGTTTTTCGGCATGGTGGTACTATCCTCAGCAAAGGCACTCTTCTCCAAAATTCCTCACCACCAACACAACCCAGGCGTAAACGGGTGGAATCTGACATCGGTTGGGGAAGGTGAAAAAAAAAAGAAAAAAAAAGAAAAGAAAAAGAAGAAATGAAATGAAATAAAATAAAAAATAAAATAAAATAAAACAAAACAAAATAAAATTAAATAAGATAAAAAAAAAAAAACGGCATAAGAAGAGGACAGAGCTGAGACTTACTTGAATGCAGATGTAATTTCCAATCGGATTAATAAAGATATATTGTATTGTATTGTATTGTATTGTATTGTATTGTGTTGTATTGTATTGTCAAACCCTACAAACACTGCTAGAATTGAAGTCGTTGCTCCTACTTTGGCCGTGAAAATGCTATAGGATCCTGAACCTTTGAAAGAAAAAAACAATACAAAATAAAGAAAACAACAAAAAAACTAGGCATACAGAGGTGTCCTGAGTAAGAACCAAAGTCTTAAATCAATAAATTTCTCCCCGCCTACAAAAAAAAAAAAGAAAAAGAAAAAGAAAAAAAAGCGTTCACACAAACGATTCTGCACACGGGGGCCTCGGTAGACTTTATCGTCTCGTCCGAAGGACTAGCACACAGACCTCCTCTCAAGGTCTATTGGAGGGATTGGTGGGGGGGTTGGTTGATGGAAGAGGAGGGGGTGTGAGTGGATGTCCTTGTCCAAACAGGTATGTATATGGGGGATCCAGCCCGTGAACAATCGGGTTCGTCGTAGTCGGGCGTGTTAACCCCCCCCCGCCCCCCCGCCCCCCTCCGCCCCCCCTCACCCCCTCCACAACTCCGTTTTATATTTTAGTGTTCTGTATTGTCCATGTGTTCTGTGTGGCTTGTTCAGGACTAAAGAGGCTATGCCAGTCTTGAATAAAAGCTAATTTGTGTTTGCACATTTCTTCTGTCTTTGCTGCTGTGTGCACATGTCAAATGATGGGTATAAGGACAGGCCCAGCGCTTCCTTTTTTTTTTTTTTTTTTGAGGAAGTGTCTGGGTTTGTTCCAATGTACCTTTTATTTACCTTTGTGCTAGCTGAATCGGTAGTGTAAGCAACACTGACTTGAAGTTGTGTACCCAATGAATGGAGAGAGTTACCACTCTTTACTATTTGTTAATCATTTCAACTCCTGGCCTCATTGTTTGTTAATTTCCGTTTTGTATTGTTCGCTCGACAAACGCCAAGCTTGAAACGCAACAAAACGGAACCAGTTTTGAATACAGCGAACACCATTCTAATATCATCTCAATCTTACCCCTGCATTTCTTGGGAATAGCGAGGTGTGTCAAGTTTCAAAGATTCATCATGTGTTGATGATGTAAGTTAGATTTGATTTTGTGAACATTTTGAACCCCCCCCCCCCTATTTTTTTATATACGTAAATAGAATACCGTTTAGCTCTATTCGCTTAAAAAATGGTCACCTTCCACCGAATATTTAAAACGGTGAGACGTGTGTTTTCGTAATTGCACTACAGTGTGCAAAAAAAAAAAAAGCTAGTGGTGACACTTTAAGACTGCGTAAATGCCAACATTGTGCATACACACATACACACACACACACACACACACACACACACACACACACACACACACACATATATATATATATATATATATATATATATATATATATATAAATTTCAAGGGGATGCATGGAAATGGAAAGGTTTCGAGTTTTCTCGTTTCATGATTATCTTTCAGAAGACAAAGGGAAATTTTTGCGTTTTCTCATTCGACGATATCTTGCAGAGGACAATGGAAAGGATTTGAGTTTTCACGTTTGAAGACATCTGTCAGAAGACAATGGAAGGGTTTTCAATTTTCTCGTTTGAAGACGTCTTTCAGAAGAAACTGGAAAGGTTTTGAGTTTTTTCGACTGAAGACATCTGTCAGAAGAAACTGGAAAGGTTTTGGGTTTTCTAGATTGGAGACATCTGTCAGAAGAAAATGGAAAGGTTTTGAGTTTTCTCGTTTGAAGACATCTGTCAGAAGAAAATGGAAAGGTTTCGAGTGTTCTCGTTTGAAGACATCTGTCAGAAGAAAATGGAAAGGTTTTGAGTTTTCTCGTTTGAAGACATCTGTCAGAAGAAAATGGAAGGGTTTTCAATTTTCTCGTTTGAAGACGTCTTTCAGAAGAAACTGGAAAGGTTTTGAGTTTTTTCGACTGAAGACATCTGTCAGAAGAAAATGGAAAGGTTTCGAGTATTCTCGTTTGAAGACATCTTTCAAAAGACTGGAGTGTGCACACTCATATGCGCTTCACATTGTTATGATTTTTGTTATTTTTAAATTATTAACTTTTTGTTGTTGTTGCGTTTTTGTGTGCGCTACCGCATCTGATGTAATTTATCTTTATGAGATGATAATGTTATTCTTAACTTATCTACAAAAAAAATGTGCAATATATTACATGCTATGTTACCATGGTGTATTTCAGTATGTTTACAAAAATGATTAATTACATTATTTTGATTAAGCGAATATATACAATCTTTTTATATGGGTTACCTTAATGGTGTTGGGTAACTGTCTACGTTTGTTTTACCGCACCTGATGTAATTTCTCTTAATGAAATGATAAAAGCTATTCTTATCTTGTCTTACATACTCGAAGCGCGCGCGCTCACATAAACGCACACGCTTCACAAACATACTTAAATCTAAAGCGCGCGCGCACACACACACACACACACACACACATACACACAACCATTCACCTAAACACTCACACAGATCCCTGAAACTCAACCGCGCGCGCGCACACACGTACACAGAAAGAGAGCGAGAGAGAACGAGAGAG
>NC_134901.1:38489255-38514255 GCF_041734735.1 Babylonia areolata | reverse complement strand
ATATATAATATATATAATTTTTCCTCTCTCCCCCTTCTCTCTCATTTTTTTTTTTCCTCAGCAAAAAACTACGGCGACCAAATGATTTTATTCAGAGACCAAAACCTAAAAAAAAAAAACAGTAAAAATAACAGACGGGGGAAAAACAGACGGGCCCAAATAGATAGATGATAATAGTTAAACGATAGTTTAGATAAACGATGATAGATAGGAAAGAAAAAAGAAATAAACAAAAAAGAAATAATCCTAGGGTGTATAACAAATGCATTTAAAAGGGAAAAAAATCCCCCCGCCCCAAGTCCCCAAAGAGAGAGAGGAGGGGGAGAGGAGAGAGAGAGAAAAAGGGGGGGAGGGGGGAGAGAGAGAGAGAGGGGAGAGGGGGAGGAGAAGAGAGGAGGGACAAAGACAGAAGAAAAAGAACAGGAGAGACAGAGAGAGAGAGGGGAGAGAAAAGGGAGGAAAGAGGGACGGAAAAGGACAGACGGGACGGGAGACAAGAGACAGAAGGAGAGAGACGGGAGCAAAAGACGGGCGGGACCAGGACAGAGAGGGGGGGGAGGGGGGGGGGGGTTTGGGGGGGGGGGGAGGCAAGAAAAACCCACCCACCCAAAAATTGAGTGGGGGTGTGGGGGGGGGGGGGGTGAGGGGGGGAAAATTTGGGGGGGGGGGGGGGGGGGGGGATCACTTATAATCGCCAAACCCACCCTTGCTTTTTACAATTTTGCGGGCCCCCCTCACAGCGGGGGGTTTATGATGACAACAAACGGGGGTCTATTGCCGGGAAATTTAAATTCCATTTGGGGCTGGGCCCTTTTTTTTGGTTCTTTTTTTTTTTTATTCTTTTTTAATTTTTTTTTTTCCCCCCCCCTCCCCCCCCTTCCCCCCCCCTTTTTCCCCACACACCACAAAACACCCTACCCTCGGTCCCCCCAGCCCCCTTTTTTGTTTCTCTTTTCCCCCCCCCCCCCCCCACAACACACACTCATCCCCCCCTATCTCTTTTCTCTCTCTCTCCTCCGTTTTCTCGGGGGTACGGGGTTTTTCCCCCCAACTCTTTCCTAACTTTGCACGGGGGTGTCCTTTTTTTTAGTTTTATAACAGTTGACAGCCTTGAAACACGAACTATTTTCTGTGTTGTTTGGGCTGTGTGGGGCTTCTTCTCTCCCCTCTCCTTCTCTCTCCCCTCTCCCCTCCTCTCTATCTCTCTCTCCCTTCTCTCTCTCCCCTCTCTCCCCCTCCTCTCCCTTTCCCTCCCCCTCTCCCTCTAGATGTAGATTACAAACAGGTTGGAAAAAATAGGCAAAGCCTAAAATCTTAAAAACCTTTAAAAAAAAAAAAGGGTTTTTAGTTCCCGATTCTGGTTTTTCTCCTTACTCCCCTTTCCCCCTCTTCCCTTTCCCCCCCCCTCCCCTCCCCCCCCCTCTCTCTTTTTTTCATCCCCCAGCTCTAGAAACTATACTGGTAGAAGGGGTTCTTCGGTTTTTTAGGGAAAATGAGGAAGGGTGGGGATGGAGGGCTTATTTGGGGGAGGGGTGGGGGGGGGGAGTGAGGGAAAGAAGAGGAAAATAGACACACACACACAACACACCACCCAACGAGACACACACCCACACACATAACCCCAAAAACCCCACAATGTACACCGCTAGCCCACCCACACACGGAACCTTATAGTTCCCTTTATTTGAAATGAAAACATATGATTTTTTTTACTTTATATTCGTGCCTATTCCCCCAAACAACGCCCTTTCTAAAACAATCCCAGGGAACTGTTTTAGGAGGGAAACCCAAAAAAAAAAAAACCCAAAAAAACAAAAAACAAAATACACCCTACAAAAAAAAAAAAAAACAAAAAAACCCCCAAAAACAAAAAAAGAAAAAAAAAAAAACAAAACAAAAAAAAACAAACAAAAAAAAAAATGTAAACCCCCCCGTTTGGGAAAAAAAATTTTCCCAAGAACCCAAAGGGTTGGGCTTGACGGGCACCTGACGGGGGCAATAAACCGATGGTTAAACCCTTGGACTGTCAATTTTGAGGGCCCGGGTTCGAATTTCGGTGACCGGGGGCCTGGTGGGGAAAGGGGGGAGATTTTTTACGATCTCCCAGGGCAAAATATGTGCAACCAAAGTGCCCGAAACCCCCCCCTTTGTGTGTATTTTGCAAGCAGAAGATCAAAACGCCCTTAAAAAATCCCGTTTTAAAAAACCCCTTTTTCAGCGTTCGTTGGGGTTTTGGAAAAAAGAACTACCCGCATGCACCCCCCCTGAAAACGGAGTATGGCTGCCTAAAAAGGCGGGGGGAAAAAAAAGGGCATACAGTAAAAGCCCCTCTGGCACACAAATGAACGCAGAAGAAGAAGAAGGGCGGGGCCACAATTAAATTTAAAAGGGAACCCGGGGGAAAACTAAATAACATTTTTATTTTCTGTGCGTCTTTTGTTGTAGGGTTACGAAAGACTCCCTCACAAAGTTTTAAAGGGGGGGGAAGGGGGGGGGAGAAGGGAAGGGGGGAGGAGAAGTAAGCAAAAAAAAAAAAAAAGGAGGGGGAGGACGTTCGAAGGCCTCTTGAAATACCAAAATTTTATAGTAAAGAAAAAAGAAATTATAGAAGGGGGAGGAGGAGGAGGAATAGGAGGAAGAAAAAATAGGGGTTGGGAGATGAGCTGATGAAGCAGAAGAGGGAAAAGAAGGAGGAAAGGAAAGGAAAAAAGGGGAGGAGGAGGGAAAAGGGAAAAAGAAGGGGAAAAGGAGGAGGAGGAAAAAGGGGGAGGGGGGTGAGTGAAAGAAGGGGGAGGGGGAGGAAAAAGGAAAAGGAGGGGGAGGGAAAGGAGGGGAGATGACTTGAGAAGGGGAGGAAGGAAAAGGAAGAGGGGGAGGAGGAGGAAAGGGGGAGGGGGGAAAGAGTAGAAGAAGGAGGGGGAGAAGAAGAAGAAGGAGGAGGGGGAAGAAGAAGTAGGGGGAGGAGGGGGGGGAAAGGGGGAAAAAGAAAAAGAAGAATGATGAAAAGATAATGATGATAGAAGTGAGGGTAAAAAACAAAAAAAAAAACAAAGATAATGAAAATGACGATAATAAAGATAAATGATTTAAAATTAAAAGATAATGATTAAACAAAATGAACGCGGCTGAGCCCCCCCAAAAAAACCCCCCCAAAAAAAAAAAAAAAAAAAAAAAAACCGGGGGGGGGGGGGGGGGGGGGGGGGGGGGGGGGGGGGGGGGGGGGGGGGGGGGGGGGGCCCCCCCCCCCCCCCCCCCCCCCCCCCCCCCCCCCCCCCCCCCCCCCCCCCCCCCCCCCCCCCCCCCCCCCCCAAAAAAAAAAAAAAAAAAAAAAAAAAAAAAAAAAAAAAAAAAAAAAAAAAAAAAAAAAAAAACCCCCCCCCCCCCCCCCCCCCCCCCCCCCCCCCCCCCCCCCCCCCCCCCCCCCCCCCCAAAAAAACCCCCCCCCCCCCCCCCCCCCCCCCCCCCCCCCCCCCCCAACCCCCCCCCCCCCCCCCCCCCAAAAAAACCCCCCCCCCCCCCCCCCCCCCCCCCCCCCCCCCCCCCCCCCCCCCCCCCCCCCCCCCCCCCCCCCCCCCCCCCCCCCCCCTTCCCCCCCCCCCCCCCCCCCTTTTCCCCCCCCACCCCCCCCCCCCCCCCCCCCCCCCCCCCCCCCCCCCCCCCCCCCCCCCCCCCCCCCCCCCCCCCCCCCCCCCCCCCCCCCAAAAAAAAAAAAAAAAAAAAAAAAAAAAAAAAAAAAAAACAAAAAAAAAAAAATTCCCCGGGCGGGGTTTCTTTTTTTTCCTTTTTTCTGTTTTAAAAAAAAGGGAGGGGGGGGGAAAAAAAAATTTTTAACCCCCCCCCCAAAGAAAAAAGCCCCCCCACCCTCCCCCCCCTCCTTCCCCCCTTTCTCCCCCCCCCCGGGGATTAGGGGGGGGCCCGAGGGGGGGGGGGGAAGGGGGGAAAGGAAGGGGGGAAGAAAAGGGGGAAAAAGGGGCTTTGTTATTATTTTCCCCGCTTTTTGGGTGGGGGGGGGGGAGGGGGGGGGGGGGAAGGGGGAGGGGGGGGGAAAGGGGGGGAGGGGAAAAAAAGGGGGAAAAAAGGGGGAGAAGGAGAGAGAAAAAAGGAGAAGAGAAGAGAAGAAAAAAGAAGAAAAGGGGGGGAGGGGGGGGAAAAAGGGAAAGAAAAAAAGAAAGAAGAAAAAGGAGGAGGGGGGGAGAGGGGGAAAAGGGGAAGAAAAAGAGAAAAAGAAAAAAAGAAAAGAAGGAGGGGGGGAGGGGAGGAGGGGAGGGGGAAAGAAAAGAAGAAAAAGAAAAAGAAAAAGAGGAGGGGAGGGGGGGAGGAGAAGAAAAAAAAAAGAAAAGAGGGGGGAAAAAAAGGAAAAGGGAGAAAAAAAAGGGAAAAAAAGGGGGGAAGGGAAAACGGGGGGGGGAATCATGTTTTGGATCCAGGTTTTTCGAAAGGGGACTCTCCCTTTCCTCTCTTTTCCCCTCCCACCCCCACACCCGGATACCTCACACAAGAAACCACAGTTCCTTTTTTTTCCCCTTTTCTTTTTTTCCCTCCCCCCCCAACCACCCCCCCAAAAAAAAAAAAACCCCAAAAAAAAAAAAAACCCCCCTTTTAAATTTTATTTTTGGTTTTTTTTTGGGACCCCCCTAAAGGGGGCTTCCCAAAATTTTTTGAAAGGGTTTTTGAAAGGGAATTGGGTTGTGTGTATGTATACGGGGTAGTAAATTTCTTTTTTTTTAATTTTACAGGGAAGGGAAGAGGGAAAAGGGGAGGGAAAGAGAGGAGGGGGGGGGGGGGGAGGAAGGGGGGAAAAAATAAAAAAAAAAAAAAAAAATTAAAGAGAAGAAGGGGGGGGGGAAAAAAAAGAAGAAAAAAGAAGAGAAAAAAAGAAAAAAGAAAAAAAAAGAAGAAGAAGAAAGGGGGGAAAGGGGGAGGGGAGAGGAGGAAGGGGGGGGAAAGGAGGAGGGGGGGAGGGGAGGGGAGAAAGAAAAAAAGGGGGGGGAGAGTAATAAATTTTTAGGGTTTTTGGAAAAATGTAGGGGGGGGAAGAAGGAAGTTTTCCCCCCCCCAAAAATTGCCCCCCGGGGGTGCCTTTTTTTCCCCCTTTTTCTTTTCTTACTGTTTTTTTTTTTTTTTTTTTGTGTTGTTTTTGGGGGTTTTGGGGGTTGGTATTTTTTTTTTTTTCTTTTCTTTCTTTTTTTTTTTTTTGTTGTTTTGTGTTGTTGTTTTTTGGGTGTGTTTTAATTTTTTTTTTTTTTTTCTTCTTCTTTTCTTTTTTTATTTTTCTTTTTTTAATTGGGGGGGTGATGTTTCTTTTTTTTTTTTTTTTTCTTCTTCTTCTTTTTTTTTTTTTTTTTTTGTTTGTTGTTAAAAAATTGGGGGTGTTTTAATTTTTTTTTTTTTATCATTTTTTTTGTTTTTTTTGTTTGTTGTTGGGTTTTGTGGTTTTAATTTCTTTTTTTTTTTTTTCTTTTTTCCTTCTTTTTCTCTTCTTTTCTTCTTTTTTTTTTTTTTAGTTTTGTTGTTTTGTTTTGTTTTTGGGGAATTGGTTTTGTTTATTTTTTTTTCTTCTCTTCTTTTTTTTTTTTCCCTTCCTTCTTTTTCTTTTGTTTTTGTTGTTGTTGATATTTTTTTTGTTGTTGGGGAATTGGTGGTGATTTTCATTCTTTTCTTTTTCATTATTTTTATTTTTTATTTAATTATTATTTTTTTATTTTTAATTTTTCTTTTTTTATTATTATTTTATTATTATTATTTTTAATTTTTATTATTATTATCAATATTAGATTTTGAAAAATATATTATATTCACAGTAGTGTGGGGAGGAGCACAGCAGCAGCAGCACAGCAGCATATTTAAGTAGTTTTAGTGAAAACGTTACCTTATTATCACTATATATTTGGAGTGATGGCCAGGGGTTAACCGCCCCAGGGGAGGAATCGAGCGTCTGGGTTCCCAAACAGGCTCAACCCCGGTATTCCCCCGCCCCCCCCTCCACTAAATTGAGTGGTGGTTGGGCCTATTATTCGGAGAGACGAAAACCGAGGGCCCGGGTGCAGCATGCACTTACCCGTAAAAGAACCACGGAAAAAAGGGGTTGTTCCCCGGCAAAATTCTGTCGAAAAAAAACCTTTTTTATAAAAATAAAATAAAATGAAAAAAAAAAAAAAAAAAGGGGAAAAAAAAAAAAAGGTTGGGGCTGTAATGTAGCGACGCGCTTCCCGGGGGAAGCAGCCCGAAATTTTCACAAGAAATCTGTTTGTGATTAAAAAAAATACAAATACAAATCATTAAACACAATGACAAAAAAAAAAAGTTCCAGGTGGGGGACGTTTTGCGTGGGGGGGGGGGGTGGGGGGGGGGGTTTTGTGTTTTGAGGAAGGGAAAGGGAAAGGGAAGGAAGGGGGAAGGGGGCGGGGACGGGAAAGGTCTGGCCTGATCTAGGGCCGTGGTGGAGAAAGGGCTGGGCCGGGGTTCACGGGACACACCCCGTTTGTGTGTGTGTGTTTTGGTTGTGTGTTGGTTTTGTTTGGGGTTTTCGCACACAAGAGCCCCCCCAAACCCGGGTAGGAGCCGGGACTGGACTAGGGGATGGCGATTAGATGCCGCAGCCCGCACCCGGTTTCCATCCCTGTTTTCCCTATTATATACCCCCCCCCCCCCCCCGCTCCCCCCCCCCACCAACCCCACCCAACCCCCAACCCCACTTGCTACCCCACACCATTTGCTCTGCCCCTTTTTTGTGCCTAGGCTACCGGGTAGAAAGGGAAAAAAAGAGGGAGATGTGAGAAAAGAGGGAAAGAGGAGAGAGAGGGAGTGATGAGAGAAAAGAGAAGAGGGGAGAGGGAAGAGAGGGTGGGGAAAGAAAAAGGGACAGAGAGGGGAGAGAAAGGGGGGGAGGGGGAACAGGGAGAGAGAGAGAGGAGGAAAAGGTGAGACGGGAGGGGGAGAGAGAGAAAGGGAAAGGGGGAAAAGAAAGGGGGAAAAGAGAGGGGGAGGGATGGGGGAAAAAAGGGAGAAGAAAGAGAGAGAAAAGAGAATGAAAAGACCAGAGAGGGGAATGGAAGAGAGAGAAAGGGAAGAAGAGGGGAGGGGGAAAGGGAAAGGAAAGGGGAAAAGAGGGGAAAAGAGAAAGAAAACAAGAGAGAGGGAAAAAAAGGGAGGGAGAGAGGAAGAGAAAAGGGAGAGGGAGGGGGGGAGAGAAAGGGAGAGGGGGGAGAGAAAGGAGAGAGGGAGAGAGGGGAAAAGACAAAGGGGGAAGGGGAAAGAGGAAGAGGGGGGGGGGAAAGAAAGGGAAGTGAAAAAAGGGAAGATTGGGAAAAAAGAATAAGAGGAGTGGGGAAGGGGAGAAAAAAAAAGGGGAAAAAGAGAGAGAAAGGGAAAAACAGAGGAAGGGAAAGGGGAGAAAAGTGTGACGCGGGGGGAGAGAGGAAGAGAAAGGGGGGAGAGGAGGGGGGATAGAGGGAGAAGGGGGAAAGGGAAGAGGGGGGAGAGAAAGAAACGGGAAAAGAAAAAGGGGGAGAGGGGGGGGGGAAGTGAAAGGGGAGAAGAGAAAGGGAGAGGAATATGGAAAAAAGGTGGGGGAAAAAATGGGAAAGGGAGAGAGAAGAGAGAGAGAGAGAGAGAGAGAGAGAGGAGAGAGAGAGAGAATACGAATACGAATACGAATACGAATACGAAAAGGTTCATTCAGATTGCCCCAAACTGACGGGGAAAGTGATGATTATATCAAATACACAATTACTTTTCAAAACTACACTGCTGAACATTTACACTTCATGTGCTTATTGTGACTGACAATTTAAATAATAATAATAATAATAATGGATACTTATATAGCACAATTTATATTGATATTGTATTCTAAGTTATAGCAATACGCAATCGCTTTAACCCTTTCACCGCCAGTTAATTTCCTTGTGGTTTTAACACAGCTGGGGATTCCCCCTGCGATGTATAGAAAATAATTATGGCCTGTCCTACAACCGAACATTAAAAGCAGTAGGTTCATGGATAACAGACCAATGAATGGTCACCTTTCAGTGACGAGGGTCCTCTACCACGCCTGTGCATAAATGCGAGCTTGGCGGTGAAAGGGTTAAGGCATTGAGAGGAAGAGAGAGATAAAAAGAGAGAGACGGAGATAGATATGGAAGAAGAGAGAGAGAGAGATGAAGAGAGAGAGAGAGATGGAAGGAGAGAGAAAGGGACGGCGAGAGAGAAGGAAGAAGAGAGAGATGGAGAGAGAGAGAGAGAGAGAGAGATGAAGAGAGAGAGATGGAAGGAGAGAGAGGGGGGAGAGAGAAAGGGACGGGGAGAGAGATGGAAGAAGAGAGAGATGGAAACACAGAGAGAGGAAGAGAGAGAGACGGAGACGGGGAGATAGATGGAAGAAGAGAGAGATGGAAGGGGGGAGAGAGATGTAAGAAGAGAGAGAGAGACGGAGACGGGGAGAGAGATGAAAGAAGAAAGAGATGGAAGGAGGAGAGAATGAAGAAGAGTGAGACGGAGAGATAGATGGAAGAAGATAGAGATGGAAGGGGGAGAGAGATGGAAGAAGAGAGAGATGGAGAGAGAGGGGGGAGACAGATACGGGGAGAGAGATGGAAGAGGAGAGAGATGGAAACACAGAGATAGGAAGAGAGAGAGACGGAGACGGGGAGATAGATGGAAGAAGAGAGAGATGGAAGAGGGGGGGTGAGAGAGATGGAAGAAGAGAGAGACGGAGTCGGGGAGAGAGACGAAAGAAGAAAGAGATGGAAGGGGGAGAGATGGAAGAAGAGAGAGACGGAGACGGGGAGATAGATGGAAGAAGAAAGAGATGGAAGGGGGGAGAATGCAGAAGAGTGAGACGGAGAGATAGATGGAAGAAGAGAGAGATGGAAGGGGGAGAGAGATGGAAGAAGAGAGAGATGGAGAGAGAGGGGGTGGTGGAGATGGAGAGAGAGATGGAAGAAGAGAGAGAGATGGAAAGAGAGAGAGAGAGAGAGAGAGAGAGAGAGAGAGAGAGAGAGAGAGAGAGAGGAAGAGACAGACGGAGACGGGGAGAGAGATGGAAGAAGAGAGAGAGATGGAAGACGGGAGAGTGCACACTCTAAACTGAAACTATTTTAATGTCATGAGCATGGATGCCACGACGTACGTAGGGTTCCCAATTTCCATGGCTATTGTCAAAGGAAAATAAACGTTAGCAGACCAAGGGAAGAACTAAAACACTATTTTCACACATGTAGAGAACAGTGGCTCGGCGTACATTATGCATATCTTCATTCCCCCCCTCCCCGCCCCCCTTTCATTCAAAACACTGTCAGATACATCTGTTGCAGTGACAATTGGTATTGACGGACTTTTCTTCTTCTTTTTTTCCCCCCCCTTCCCCACACATAGATCATCACTATGCTTGACTGCGCGGTTTTTGAGCAAACACATGTTACCACCACCACCACCACCACGACCACCACTACACTCATCCGAATGCTTGAGCTGTGCGCACGTTAACCCTTTCACCTCCAAGTTCGCATTAATTTATGCACAGGCGTGGTAGAAGACCCATGTCACTGAAAGGTGACCATTCATTGGTCTCTCTCTTCCTCTCTCTCTTTCCATCTCTCTCCCTGTCTCCATCTCTCTCTCTCTCTCTCTCTTCTTCAATCTCTCTCCCCTTCCATCTCTCTTTTCTTCCATCTCTCTCTCCGTCTCTCTCTTCTTCCACCCCCCTCCCCCCCCCCCCCTTCCATCTCTCTCTCTCTTCTTCCATCTCTCTCCCCGTCTCCGTCTCTCCCCCTTCCATCTCTCTCTTCTTCCATCTCTCTCCCCGTCTCCGTCTCTCTCCCCCCCTCTCTCTTTCCATCTCTCTCTTCTTCCTTCTCTCTCGCCGTCCCTTTCTCTCTCCCCCCTCTCTCTCCTTCCATCTCTCTCTTTTCCCCCCTTTTCCTCTCTCCCCTCTTTTTCCATACTATTTCTGTCCTCTCTCTCTCTCTTTATCTCCTCTTCCTCCAATGCCTTAAAAAACCCCCCCTTTTTTTTTCACCGCCAAGCTCGCATTTATGCCAGGCTGGTAAGGCCCCTCGCCCAATGAAAGGTGACCATTCATTGCCCCTTTTTATCCAAATCTACTTTTTTTAAAAATTTTGGGTGGGGGGAAACCATAATTTTTTTCTATACATAAAAAAGGAGGGGAACCCCAGCTATTCTTCCGCGCCCTTTTCGGGTTTTTTTTAAAAACCCCAAAAGGGGAATTTTGTACTCAAAAAACTGACCCTGGCGGTGAAAGGGTTAAGCTCTCGAGGCTTGCAGATCCCTTGCGATTTCACAAAAAATAAACACGGGTTAAGAAATTTTAAAAAAACCGGATAAACGCAAACAATACACGTTTTTTTGTGTTTTTTTTTAAATAAATAAAAAGGGTTTTTTTAAAGCCCCTCGTAGATTTTTCCACGACCATTGGGGCCCGGGTTAGGGGACTTCCAAATCCTCTTTTCCCAAAACCAGAGGGTAAAAAAGAAAAATTTTTTGGGGACGGGGACACCTTCCCCAAAAACCATCCTAAAAGGGGACTGTAGGGGGGAGGGCCAGACGGGAGCGAAAGAGAAAAACGGGTCCGCCCAAATTTTTGGGAATGGACCAAAATAAACGATGCCAGATCTCCTCCTCACGAAAAGTGCCAACAAAACCCTGGCGTGGCGAGTTTATGACTTTTCCCCCTCATGTCCCCCCCCCCTTCCCCAACGCCCCCCAGGTCCGGGGAAATTGAGTGAGCAGTACGAAGACAGGAAAGCCAAACAGCGGGCTCGCTTGCTTGCGGGGAGACACTTTTGCCCTCAGTCCTTGGTTTTCCGCAGGGGCCCCGAGGATCCCCATCTTTTTCGTAAGAGAAAGAGAAAAAAGGGCCCCCGGGTTTTTGATTTTCCCCGGGTATGAAATTTTCCCAAGTATTGACTCACTTGTTTTAAAACAAAGGGGTTCTATTTTTTTAACCCGGTTTTTGGGTTTGTCTTTTTGGTGTGTTTTGGCCCTGTGTTTTGGGTTGTGTCCGGGGTAAATTTTAAACCCATTGACATTTTCTCCAAAATACTTTGTCTTGACCCCAAAAATTTGGCAAAAAAATGGGAAAAATTCATTTTTTTCCAGCTTTCTTTTTTAAAAAAACAATTTTCACCCGGGAGGGGCCAAAAAAAAAATTAAAAAATGAAGCCTAATTTATGCAAACTGCTTTTACTTTTTATATTTATTTTTTTTGGATTTTCAAACTTGGCACTTTGATCTCAATTCTACCCAAAAAACAAGAGTAGTCATTTTTAAATCTTTTTTTTTTTTTTTGTTCAAACGGGAAACTTCTTTTGCTAAGCATGGAATTTTTTATTTTTTCCCAAACGTTTTGGTGCAGGTTAGAAAAAAAAAAGGAAAATTTAAATCGAAATTAAGCTAGGGGAAATTTAATTTGTTTTTAAACTGATTTTTCCCTCATCTTAAACTTTTACTTTTTAAAATTTTAACTCAATACATATCACAAGTGATTTTAAAAAAAGGCCTTTGCTCTCTTGTTTTTAATAAATTAATATAGTCCTTCTACTTTTCTTAATCTCTTTTTTTCAAAAAAAAAAAAAAAATCAATTCTTTTCAGTTTAAACCTTTACCAAAAATTGTAAAAGAATTGTTATTTGACTTTGATAGCCGATTCTTTTTATTTTAAAAATTTTGACCAAGACTTATTTTTTATTACTTTTTTCTGAAATTGGGTTATTGTAATTATTTGATTAAACATAAAATTTTCTAATATTTATATATCATTCTAAATTTTTTTTTTTAAACTTTTTTTTTTATTTATTTATTTTTTTTTATTTTATTTTATTTTTTTTTTAAATTTTTTTTTTTTTCCCCCAAGGGCCTAATAAGCGCGCGGGGGTACGCTCGTTTGCGGGTCAGCACTGTTGGAATGTGGTGTAGCGAAATATGGATTTGTCCAAACGCAGTGTCCCTTTTTGAGCTGCTGATACTGATACTGATACGTGTCTAAATTTTTGGGCAATAAAAAGGGAGAAGGCCCCGGCCCGGGCAGCAAATTTTAATTTTCACATTTCCCGGGAAGGTGGTAGAAGGGGTTAAGACGCTCACACCAATAATTAAAAGGAGTCCGTGAGGGGGGCGGGTTCGAATCCAGCTTTCCCCTTTTCCCCCAATTTACGGGCCATGGAAAATCAAACTGACCCTTTCCTTTTTTTCCCGGGTGGAGAGACGTTTAAACTGACCCCCCCGTAGCAGAAACGTAAATTTTGGCGCACTAAAAAAAGAACCCAGGGCCAACAAAGTTTTGCCCTCTGAAAAAAATTATGAAAAAAAGAAAAAAAAAAAAAGAAAACAAAAATCCACTCTATGGGTTAAAACGAATTTAAAAAAAGCCCCCGGGCCCCTGACTAAGCGCTTGGGGTTATTATCCCTCCCTTCCTAAAGGCATCCCCCCCTACAGAGGTGGGGTAGCGCTATGGATTTGCCCCGAACTAGTGACGCCCCTTTGGGAGAAAGCGAAACTAAAAACAAAACGGGGGCCTTTGGCAAAGGAAGGGGGGCCAAAATCCTTTCATAAACCAGCTTTGCAAAGATTTCAATACAAGAAACCGAACAATTTTCGGAGCTTGTTGTCCATCTTTAGAATCTTTCCCCTGGTTTTTGAAAAATTTCCTAGCTCTAATCGATGCACTCGGGAAAAGTTTTAAAAAGACCGCCGCTTTGCAAAAAACCCCCCCAAACAAAAACAAACAAACAAAAAAACCCAAAAAACAAAAAAAAACCATTAATAGAAAAAAAAAAGGAAAAAAAAAAAGATACTTTTCCCTTTAAATCATTTTCCCGTTTTAAAAAATTTCCCCAAATTTTTTAAAAACCCATTGGAAATTTTGATAAACACACACACACACACAAAACCAATATATATATAATAATATATATAGAGAGAGAGAGAGAGAGAGAAAAGAGAGAGAGAGAGAGAGAGAGAGAGAGAAAAGAGAAAAGGAGAGAGAAAAATAGCCAGTTTTGAAAAAAAATTTTTCCCTTTAAAAACCCCAAAACCCAAACTAAGACTTATTTTTTTCCTTTTTTTATTATTATTTTTAAATTATTATTTTTAATTTTTTGTTATTTTAATAAATCTATTTTTTTTGATTTCACATTTTCGGGAACTAGGGAATCTGGGGGGGGTGCCCTTTTTTTCATTAAAAAAAAAACACGAGAAAAACAACAACAACAACAAAAAAACCCAAAAAAACCCCAAATCACTTTGCCAAAGGGATTTTCATTTCGTTTAAAAACAACCACCACCACCGAAACCTTAACGGTGTCTTTAAAATCACTTTCCCTTTAAACCCAAACCCAAACATTTCAACTTTGATTCAGTTTTTTGGGATCTTGTTATAAAATTTACTTTTAAAAAAAAAAAAAAAAATTCAGCGTTTTTATAATTTAAAAAAAAAAAAAATTAAAAAACCCCGGGGCGAGAGTGACGGAAAACCCCATACCACGCAGGCACGCGTGCGAAACACCCCACACAAAACACACACACAACAAAACACACACACAGATTTTTAATTTTGGCAAAAAAAAAAAAAAAAAAAAAAAAAAAAAGCTATTTAGAGAGATGTCACGCGGGGCCGCGGGCCGCGCGCCGCAAAGTTTTTTAAAAATTGGCGTGGTTTTTTGGTCGCGCCCAAACATTTTGGGCACGTCAAACGACGGGGGTAAGCCTTTGGGGTACAAGGGGCCCGGAAATCGGTGGGGGGCCCATGACGGCATGGGGGCAGGGGTTAAACCCCCCTGTTTTCCCCCTTAAAAGTCGGGCGGAGGGGTTTGAGTTCAAAAATTTAAATTGTGCATTTGAGGGGTTTTTTTTTTGTTGGGGGGGGTTTTTTTTGGGTTTTTTTTTGGGGGGGGTGGGGTTGTGGTTGTGGGGGGGGGGGGGGGTTTGGGGGTTTTTTGTTGTGTGTGTGTGTGTGTGTGTGTGTGTGTGTGCCCCCCCCCCCCCCCGTCCGCACGCCCCCTTGTTGCGATTATGCACGGGGTATCTGAACCAAATCTTTTTTATTTTTTGCCCTTTTTTAAATTTAAATCTTTTTCGGGGGCCCCTTTTTTAGCATGATTTTTGTGTGTGTTGTGGGGTTTGGTGTGTGTGTTTTGTGGGGAGTGTGTGTGTGTGGTGTGTGGGGCCCTCCGCCCGTCCGCACCCCTTTGTCATTATGCGGCGGAAATGCTAAAACCGGATTTTTTTTAGGGTTGTCATTTTATTTAAATCGTTTTCGGCCCTTTTTTTTACTTTTTTTTTGGGGTTTTATGTGTGTTGGGTTTTTGTGTGGTGTGGGGTGTTTTGGTGTGTGTGTGGTGTGAGTTTGTGTGTGGGGTGGGTGTGTGGGGGGTGTTGTGTGGTCTGGGGTGGTGTTTTTCCCGTCCGCACCCCCCTTTGGCGATTTTTTTTCACCGCGAAATTGCTAAAACCCCGATCTTTTTACTTGTCATTTTTTTTTTCAATCGTTTCGGCCCTTTTTATGCATAAATTTTGGGTTTTGTGTGTGGTGTAGGGGTGTTTTGTGTGTGTGTGTGTGTGGGGTGTTGTGTGTTTTTGTGTGTGTGGGGTCTGTGTGTTTTGGCCCCGCCCCCGCACCTTGTCGTTTACCGCTATCCCTGAACGGGGGATAAATTTTACGTTGCCCATTTTTTTTCAATCGTTTTCGGCCCTTTTTATCATGATTTTGTGTGGTGTGTGTTTTTGTGGGGTGTGTTGTGTGTGTGGTGTTTTCTTTTTTTTCGTGCTTTAAACTTATCTTTTTCATTTTTTACCTTAGTGCTTTTTTTTTGTATTTGAAATTTTGTATTTTTTTTAAAATCACAAAAATTTTTCTCTGTGTAAAATTTCGGGCTGTTTCTCCCCCGGGGAGAACGTGTCGCAAACAAAAAACACACCACCCTTTTTGTTGTTTTCTTTTTTCCTGCCTGCAGTTTTTTTTTTTTTTTTTTTTTTTTTTGGTGTTTTTTTTTTTTCTTCAAAATGGTTTTTTTTAAAATTTTTTTTTTTTTTTTAACAAAATTTTGCCGGGAAAACCAACCCTTTATTTTCCGTGGGTTCTCATGCATACCCAACCCCTTAATATATATAAATTTTATAAATACCTAAAACCTATATCCTTACTTGAGGGGGTTCTAAAGGCTCAGTCAATAACCCCCTTGGGCTTAGGGGTTGCGGGAAACCGGGGCGTCTGCCCTTCCCCCCCCCCCCCCCCCCCCCCCCCCCCCCCGAACCCAAACCCGCCCCCTCCCCCCTTTTATAAAAACAAAAAAATTTGGGGTGAACGTGAAAGGGATCACCAAAACACCTTTGTGGTTTCCTCCCTTGAAAGTTAAAACGAAAGCGGAAACTTTCAAGAACAAAAAATCAAACACACACACACACACACACACACACACACATACCCAGACAGACATAAATACACCCCCAAAACACACACACACATACACAACAGACATATAGAACACCACCACACACACCCCACACACAACACACACACAAAACACACACAGGCAGAAAAACACACAACACACAAAAACAGAGGCAGACGACAGCAGAAAAAAAAAAAAAACCCCCCAAAAAAACCCACAAAACACACAGAGGCAGACAGAACAGAAGACAGACAGACAGACAGACACCACACACACACAACACACACCCCACACCACAACACACACCAACCTTTTGGCCCGAAAATTTTTTACGTAAAAAAAGGATGGAATTTCCCCCCCCAATACTCAACCCCCCCCCTTTCCCCACCCCCCCCCCCCCACATCCCCCAAAAATTCCACCTCCAGAAAAAAATAGGAGGGGCGGGGAGTGGTGAGGTGGGGGGGGTGGGGGGGGGGATAAAAAAAAAGAAATTGTGACAATTGGCAAAAACCCTCCCTTGTGCTGTTTATGTGAAGGGTCTTTTTTCGTTTAAAAAATATTTTTTTTAAAACCCAAATTTTGGTACATCGTTTTGCCCCTTACCTATACTTGCATTGTGTGTGGGTTTTTTTTTTTTGGGTTTTTTTTTGGGTGTGTGTTTTAAAATTGTTTAAAAACCCAAATTGTGACAAGTCTGGCCCTTACTTTTTTTGGTGAAATGTGTGTTTTTTGGGTTTCGGGGGATTAAAGATTTCCTTTTTTAATTTTAAAAAAACCAAATTTTGACAAGTACTGTGTCTTTTGCTGGGGGGTTACATACAATACGGGTGTTTTTTTCCTTGATTTAAAGTAGTTTTTTTAAAAAACCCCAAATAAAGGGGGACAAGGCGTTCCTTTTTTTTTTGTGGGCATGAGTGGTTGGGGGTTTTGTTTTTTTGTTTTTTTTTTTTAATTAAAAGATTTCCTTCAAACAGATTGTGTGACAGGGCATTGTGTTTTTCCCAAAATTGTTTGCTTGGATTTGGGTTCAGAAGAAATGGGTACCGGCCCGGGGTTTACTTTAAAAAATTTCCCCAAAAGAGAGAGGTGTTGCAAAAAATTTGTGAAGTGCTACCACAAAAATTTAGGCAACCCAACTCGCTTTCAAGCCCCTTTTCCCGTACTATGGGAAAGCAGCAACTCGTGTGGATTAAAATTCGCGGGTTTTTTACATTCGTTTTTAAAATTTTTCATTTTTTCGGCCAATTTACAGACCCCAAACAAAATTCCGAACCAAAAAAAACAAAAAAAAAAAACCCAGGGCACAACAACACACACACAAACAAACACACACACACACACACAGAAAGGGGAAGCGAGCCCCCACCCCCCCACCCCCTCCCAAAAACACCCCAAACATAAAAAGTCGCAGCCCCACCCACACACCCCTCCGCGCGCCCCAAACCTCCCCCTCCCACCCACCCCCACACCCCCTCCCCCCTCTCTCCTTTTAAACACTTTAAATGATTGACCCTGAAAAAAAAAATGACCAAAAAAAAAAAAAAAAAAAAAAAAAAAAAAAAAAAACCCCCAAAAAAAAAAAACAAAAAAAAAAAAACAAACACTTGGCCCACTGAGAAGAAAAAGAAAAAAAGAAAAGAAAAAAAAAAAAAACCCAATCAAAACCGAGGGTTTTTTAAATTTCTGTGAAAAGAAAGAATGGAACAAGGGTTTAAAAATTTAATCCTTTTTTAGAAACCGCGTCTTTTTTGCTTTTTTTTTTAAAATTTTTTTTTTATTTTTTTATCCCTTTCACTGGGAAAAAATTTTCCATTTGGGGGGTTTGATAAAATCTGGTTTAAAATCAGTTTGTTGTTATTTCCTTTTGTGTTGGGGGGGAAAAGGGGCCCTTTTTTTGTTTAATCTATCGTTTTTTCCCCCCGATTTTTCAATGTTTTTATTTTTTTTTTTTTTTTTATATATATTAAAAATGTTCAAAATCCCCGAAGTTTGTAAAAGGGTGTTTTTGTGAGCGACACGGGGGGAAAGAAACGGTTTTTGTTATTCAAGACTATAAAGGGGAAACAGTGGGTGTTTAAACAAAACCCAAACAAGAAAAATGAAAAACAACAGTCAGACAGACCGCCCAAAACTTTGTGGATGGGAAAAAGGAAGTTCAATAGGCCATAAAACTAAAAGATACTATGTCTTTGAATAGGCCAAAATTTTCGACACTGACAATTAATGAAAATGCGTATCTGCAAATAAACCCAGAGAGAGAAGGGAAAAAAAAAAAATATATATATGCTTCACATCCATGCTCTTAAGGCCTGACCCAAACGTGTTGGGTTCACTGCTGGCAGGAATCGCCTAAGGGAAAAATTTGGGGTAGCGTAAAAGGATTTGAAAGAAAAGCAAATAACGCCCCCTTATAAAATGAACTTCTTTCGCTTGTTCTTTTTTTCCCTTTTTCTTTGAGGGGGGGTGAATTTCCCCCCTTGTTTTTAAATCGTATTCACCAGTAGGCTTTTTTTTGTGTGTGTATTTATCGTTTTTTTTAAACCCCCGGGAATATAGGCAGTCATTCCCCTTTTTGGGGAAAGGGGGATTCATTCATTATTCCCCGCTCCCCGGTGGGACCCTAGGCCCCCTTTGACGACCCCCGCCATCACACCTTTTTTTGGGGTGTTTTGGGGAATTTCCCGTCCCGTTGGCCCTTTTCTGCTTCACTCTCCCGTATCCGCCTCCACTGTTGCGAGGGGCCGGGCCCCTTTTTCCCCCTTTCCCCCGGGGTTCCCAAAAAAAGGGGGTTGGCGTTTAAAAACTGGACCGCTTTCCCGGGGGTTTCCGATCCACCCCCTTTTTCCCCCCAAAATTTTGCTTGGCCCCTTTTTTTTGTCCCCTCGCTCCCACAGATCTTGGGTTTTGGATCTTCTCCTCCCTTTCCCAATTTTTGAATTCGCCTCAACAAAGGTTTGAAGAATGTCTGAATTCTACTGCAAACGCCCGGGGGTTGGGCCCCCCAAAGTCTCGCATTCCCCCTAGAGCAGAATTAACTTTACATTGGAGTTTAAGATGGGGGATTTTTGTTTTTATAAATGATTTTCTCCAAGCCCGATGTTCTTTACATGATGAAAACTTTTTCCCTTTCCTTGCCGTTTTTGGTTTTGGGCGTTCGGTCCCCGGGGCCCCCCTGTCTCAACCACGCTTTTCCCCAAAATATGAAAGACCCCCCTCCCGGGGGGAGGGGGGGACGGGTGGGCGGGAAAAATTCCCTTAATTCCCCCGACTAATCCAAAGCATGGCCCCAAAAGAACAGGTATGGAAGAGCAACATCAGATTTCCCCCCCAAAATTTCCCCTCACAAATCCCCTGGTGGTCCCCAACCCCCTTTTATGGATGTAGACATGGGGCACTGATTTGGGAAAAAAGAAAAAAGAATCCAAAACATTTTGAAACCAATGCGAAGGGGAAAAACTACACACTCCTACAAGGACCCCCAAAACCAATGACTATGTTCGGAACCTGGGCACAAACCCTTTTTTGGGGCCCCCAAAAACCCCCTGCTGGGGACTGGGGCAAACCCACGGAAGGGGGTGCATGGGTTTGGGCCGTCATTTCAACTAACACCCTCCCTCCAAAACCATCCTGCAAAGGGCGTAGAGGGAAAGGGGGCAGACGGGGGCGGGGGAAAAAAGACTGGTCCGACAACGCCCAAAGGGAAAGGACCCAAAAAAGACGATGCCCCGAACTCCTCACACAGCCCCGCCAACAGGCCCACTTGGGGGAGCATGACATCTTCCCCTCCTTCCCCAAAAAACGACCCCCCAAACGGGCCCAAACAAAAGAGATGAGAGAAAATCCCAAGCTGACAAAATAAAACGACTCTTTTTTGGCGTGTTTGATAATTTTTCAGGGGTGTAACAGGAAAGGGGGTTTGGACATAACAGGTCGCACATCCTTTTTTACCTGGAGATCCCGGAAAAAAAAAAAAATCTCCACCCCGTTAAAGCCGTGAACCCCGGGAAAAATTTTTTTAAACCCCCGGGCCCCCCAGATTGGGGAAATCCCAAGACTGTAACCCCCGTTTAAAAAAAAGGAAAGAACACACACACCCCCACATACACACAAACACCCCACACACAACACACACACACACACCACACACCACACACTTCATCACAAATTTTCCGTGGTACATTGGGAGTTTTTAGCACGTGCTTTTGGGGACGGCTAACAATATAATAGAAGACGTAAAAAAGGGGGGGATAGACATAGACGGAAATAATTTTAAAAAGGGAGACTTCGCGAAAATAATGAACGAAAATAATCATCAGGAGACAAAGACGAAAATATTTTCCCCGTAACAAGGGGAAAATGATTAAAGCCCAATATTTGAAATAATATATATTAATTTTAAAAAATATATCAAGCAAATAAAAGAAAAGGCCCGCTAAACACGTTCATTTTTATTTTGTAATTTTTATTTTTTTTTTATCACAAACGAAATTTTCCCGTGTGAAAATTTTGGGGTCCTCCTTTGGGGAGCGCTCGCTACACTACGCGCCACCCTTTTTTATTTTTTATTTTTTTTTCCTGCGTGCATTTTATTTGTTTTTTCCTCTCGAAGTGGAGTTTTTTTCCCACAGAATTTCCAGTGGACAACCCCCTTTTTTTTGCCGTGGGTTTTTTTAACCCCGCACTAAATGCCTGCTAACACACGGGGCCCCAGGGTTTTTGTCTCATCCGAATGACTAACTCCCCAAACCCCCACTCAAAGGGCCCATGGAGGGGGAAAAAAAAATATCGGCGGCTGGCCTGATTGGAAACCCCGCGCGCCAGATTTTTTTCCCCTTCCCCAAGCGGGCCCCGTTACCTCTCCCGCCCCCCCCCCACATTTGGGGTTCCCATAAATACGCCCCCGGGAAAGCCGAACAAACGCAAATCAACCACTCAAAACATTTCCCTAACCCCCGCGGCAACCCCCCCCAACACCACGGGTTTTTTCCACCAAACAATACGACCCAACATTGAAAACGAAAAAAAAAAAAAAAAAAAAAAAAAGTAATTTGAACACGGGAACAAATGTTTTTTTTTGTTTTTGGGTTTTTTTTTGTTTTTTTTCTTTCTTTTCCCTTTTCCCCCCTTTTACAGGAAAGCCCCCCCCCCCCCCCCCGCCCCCAACCCCCCAAACCCCCCCCCCAACCCCACCCCACCAAAGCTTTCCCTGATTTTGTGTTTATTTTCCTTCATCTCCAAAGAAAGTTTCATCCACCCGGGGTTGGGGGGGGGGGGGATTGGGTGGGGGGGGTGGTCTGGGGGTGGGGGGGGGGGGGGAAGGGCCCCCCACATGGTCCCAACTCTTTGGGTGCTTTTGCTGCGCTCCCGGGCCCAAACCCGGGGACCTAAAAAAATCCCAGCCCCCCAACGACTAAGAGTCAAAAAAAGGGGTGAGGGCCCTCCAGGTCTGAGCTGACCCCTTTTGTTGCCCATGGTTGTTGGTTTTTGTGGGGTGTTGTGTTGTGGGGGTGGGGGTTCGGGGGAAAAAGGCAGGGGAGGGGATAGGGGTTTGGGGGGGAGATGGGGGGGGGTGGGGGGGGTGGGGGGGAAGGGGGGCTTGGGGGGTTTGGGGGGGTTTGTGGGGGGGGGTTTATGCTTTTAGACACTTCCGGGGGGGGGCAACCGCCAGTTTTTTCCCCCCTTTTTTTCCTTTTTTTTTTTTTTAACGAAGGGTTTAAAAAAGGCATAAACCTCTTCTCTCCTTTTCCCGCTGTCTCCCCACCCCCACGGGGTCGGGGTAGTAATTTTTCTCGCTCCAAGGCCCAAAGAAACAAAACGAAATTTTGAATGGGCTCGCTGTGCCCCTAACGAAACCAAATGGAGGAAGCCCACAAACTACAAAAACCGGGAATACACTAAATCACTTCACAGCCTGAAGAGAATCGGCTTCCAAATCCAAAGTCCTCGCCATAGAGAAGGTGGGAAGAGGGGTTTGTGCGCGCAAACTCCCCCCCAGCCTCAAGAAACAGCGTCGATTTCCCGGCAGAGAGAGGACATGGGGTCTCAAGGGAATGGCAAAAAAACCAAAAACCCCCAAAAAAAGGTTTTAAACTGGGGCTGGGCGAGGAGAAATGAAATGAAAATAATTTAATTTTTAAATTTTTCCCCTTTTCAAACTAGGCGTACATGGGTCAGGGTTAAAAAAAGGGCTGGGCCCAAAAAAGGGGACTCGGGCCTGAAGGGGGGGAACCCCCCCCTTGGGGGCGCGGGTTTGAACCCTTTCTGAGGCCCCTTTTAAAAAAAAAAAAAAAATAAAAAAAGAAAAAAAACAAAAAAAAGAAGAAGAAAAAAAACGGGGGGGCAAACAAAGGCATTAATGAGTCCCAAAGAAACCCCGGGGGGCGGCCCGGCCCCTTAGATGTAAGGGTTTAAAGGCCGAAACACTTTCCCGGGGGGGGTGGGGGGGGGGTGGGGGTGGGGGTGTGTGGGGGGGGGGGGGGGGTTGGGGGGGGCATCTTCCCCTGAAGACCTTGTAACCCGCCCCAGCCCTCCATGGGTTTTTTTATCCCCCGAAAAAACAAGGCCCTAACCTCCCTTTTCTCTGGCTCTCTCCCGTTTTTGAGGCTGTATGTGTTTGGTTTACTGTCTCTCTCCTGTGTAACTGTTTTATCAGGGCTGGCCCTCCCCCGTCTCTGTCCCTCTCTCTCCCCTCCCCGTCGGGCCCCTTGCTCTTCGTCTCCCGCCAGTCTTGTTCCGTGAAATTGTAATGGGCCCTTTAGTCTTGGAAACAATCTGCAGGGCTGTCTCCCCCCTGCTTCCCGTCCCGCCCCCTGTCCCCTCTGTCCCCCCCCTTTCTGGTCCCCTTCCTCTCTGTGCCCGTCCCGGGGGTTCCCTTTTATTTTGGGGGGGGTCCCGTATTCTGTCCTCTCTTGTTCTGTAAAACGCGGTGTCTTCTCTCCCTGCCTCTGTCCGGGCCTCCCCGGCTTCCCCCTGTCTGCCCGTCTCTCCCCCGTCTCTGTCCGTCTCTGTTTCTCTCCTCCCCCCAGTCCCATGTTTAAATCCCGATTGTGTTTGCAGTCTGTCCCCCGGTTTTGTTTACTGTGTATCGTTTCCCCTCTCCCCCCGTCTCCCGTTCCCCTCTTTAAAACCCCCCCCCCCCCCCCGTTTTGTTGGCCCCCTAATTTCTGCCCAAATGTCTTATCCCCCCGCTCTGCAAATTTTGTCTCCCTTTTTTTTTTTGGGCCTTTATGTCTGTCCTTCCCCCGTCCCCCCGCTGTTTTGTCTCTCCTTTTCTCTCTTTTTAAATTCTAAATTATGAAAATAACCCAAAATAATTAACAAGGAAATCCCCAAAAATACTTTTCAAAAGGAAAAGAAGAGAGAGGGAAAAAAAAAAGGGTAAAACCTCGGACGAGTTAGTGAACATCACCCCCCACCACCCCACCATTTTAACCCTCCAAAAACCGGGCCCCTCCTCCCCCCCCCAACCCCCCCCCCCCCCTACCCCCCCCAAAAAAAAAGCCACTATACCCCCCACCACCCCAAAAACCCAAACCCAAAACCCCAACTTTCTACGGGTCAAGGAAAGGGTTTGGGAACCCCTCTTCCCCAAATTTTCCCCTCCCGGTATTGCTGCGCGCTGGGGTGCCCGCGCGCGTGGGATGCCCCCGCTGAATAAATTTTCCCGAGGGGGAAGCGGGACCCATTGGGTTTGGGGGTGTTTTTTTGGGGGGGGCGGGGGGGGGGGTGGGGGGAGGGTGGGGGGGGGGGAGGGGGGGGTGGGGGGGGACCGGTGGGGGTGGGTGTGGGAAGGGGAGGGGAGGTAGGTGGGGGGGGTGTTGGGTGTGGGGGGGGTTGTGGGGGTGGTGGGGGTGGGGCAGGGGGTAAAATAAGTGGTTAGGTCGTCGTGGGTTGGGTTTTGAATCGATGTCCCTTTTTTTGGGGGGGGTTTTCGTTTTTAAAATTTGGGGGTGTTTTGTTTTGTGGGGTGTGTGTGTGTGTTGTGTTGTGTGTGGGTTTTTGTGGGGTGGGTGTGTGGAAGTGTTGGGGGGTTTTAAAAAGTGTGAATTTTTTGTGGAGAAGGGGGTGGGCCCCCTGGGGTGAAGATGAGGGGCAAAAGGGGTTTAAGAAAAAAACGGCGCGCGCGTGTGTTGTTTTGTGGGGTTGTGGGGGTGTTTTTCGGTTTTGTGTGTGTTTTGTGTTGTTTTTCTGTGTTTTCTGTGGTGCTGTGTGGGACGTGTAATGTTGCGTATTCTTTAAAAAATCCAGGGACAAAGGAAAGGGGCATCGAAAGGGTTTTTAAAAAAAAAGTTAAAAAAGCCATAATTAACAAAAATAAAAATTTTTTTTAAAAAAAATTTTATATAAATGTGTGTGTTTGGTTGTGTGGGGTGTGGTGTGTGGGGTAAGAGAGAAGAGACAGGACAAAAAAGAAAACAAAACACAAGAAAGAAGAGAGAGAGAGGATTAAAACATAAAACCCCCCCTAAAGTGTCTTCGATTTCCCTAAAGGGGTGGAGGACCTATCCATGAAAAAGTCATAGTTAATCTTTCAGTTTTTTTATCTCCCCTCTCCCCTCTCCCTCTTTTTCTCTCCTCTCTCTCTCTCTAAAAAAAATATCTATATATATATATTTATATATAAACCCTTTTAAAAAAAATATATTAAATACTGTTTTTTTTTTTTTTATAAATAGAAAATATTAGGGGGCGTGGGTTTGTGGGGGGTGAAAAAAATAACCAGGTTTACAAAAAACGACCCTCCCCAAGTGGGGGTTTTGTTTTTGTTTGGGGGGGGGGGGGGGGGGGGGGGGAGGGGGAGGGGGCGGGGGGGGGGGGGGGGGGGGGGGGGGGCGTTTTGGGGGGATCCGGAGGGGGGGTCCCTCTGGCCAAACTCCCCATCACCCCAGGGTGTGGGAGCGCCCAAACCCCGTCAAAGGGGGGGAGAGGAAGCCAAAACTAAAGTGGGGTCCCCTTTACACCAGAACCAAGGGCGTCCCTGATGGGCCCCTGTCGTCCCTCAGCCTGTCCCCCTTCATTTCCGACGCTGGGCGACAGACGGGGAAACCCCTGGGGAATGAGGGGGGTTGGGGGGGGTTGGGGGGTTTGGAAAAACGTTGGGGGTGTGGGGGGTGGGTGGGGGGGATGGGGGGGGAGGGCTCTCTCACGTTTTGCCCACATAAGGGGGAGGGGTGCCTTTTGGGGGGGAAAGGACGCAGAGAAGTAAACTGTGGGGAATATATATATATATATATATATATATATATAGAGAGAGAGAGAGAGAGAGAGAGAGAGAGAGGAGAGAGAGAGAGAGAAAAGAAAACAAGCACATCAATCTGTCAAATATTCCAAATTTTCGGAACGATCACGTTCCTTCCTCAAGGGATAATTTGTTAACATGTTACCACAATATATATATAATATATATATATATATATATATATATATGTGTGTGTGTGTGTGTGTGTGTGTGTGTGTGTGTGTGTGTGTATATATATGTTGTTGTTGTTGATGTTGTTTTTGTTGCTGTTGCTGCTGCTGCTGTTGCTACAACCCATTGAGAATTGAGAATTACTATCATCATGATCATCATCATCATCATCGTTATCAACA
>NC_134901.1:38479255-38484255 GCF_041734735.1 Babylonia areolata | reverse complement strand
ATGTAATTCATTTCAACAATCATCAAAACGAACATATATACATGATTAATATGTGTGTGTGTGTGTGTGTGTGTGTGTGTGTACGTGCGTGCGTGTGTGTGTACACTTATCTGACTGAATATATATATATATATATATATATATATATATATATATATATATATATATACATACGGTACGTGTACACAGACACCCTACACAGATACCCAACTAATCACTCAAGTATGTTCATATAATCATGTACAAGAATCATCGTACACAATACTTGACATAACATATCGCGCATCACAATACGCAGATTATACACATTTGTTTCCGTATTTGTATTTGTATTTCTTTTTATCACAACAGATTTCTCTGTGTGAAATTCGGGCTGCTCTCCCCCAAGGAGAGCGCGTCGCTACACTACAGTGCCACCCACTTTTTTTTTTCTTTTTTTTTTTCCTACGTGCAGTTTTATTTGTTTTCCCTATCGAAGTGGATTTTTCTACAGAATTTTGCCAGGAACAACCCTTTTGTTGTCGTGAGTTCTTTTACGTGCGCCAAGTGCATGCTGCACACGGTTTATCGTCTCATCCGAATGACTAGCGTCCAGACCACCACAAGGTGTAGTGGAGGAGGAGAAAATAGCAGCGGCTGAGCCGTGATTGGAGATTCGAACCAGCGCGTTCAGATTCAGATTCTCTCGCTTCCCATGCGGACGCGTTACCCTCTAGGCCATCACTCCACCACACATTTCATATCAGAAAACCTGACACCTTTACCACAGCACTTGAAACCATAATTAATAACTGCAACAATCAGCAACGAATAATCAAGTAATCCGGTCAAAGTCAACACAAAAAGGTCCCAAACCCTTGTTTTGTTAGAAAGCCATGGAAGTCCACAGTGAATTAACTCACTCAGTACGGCCAGTCCTCTCTTCTCCTCTACACAGACCCCTCGGATGTTCAGTGGGTGTCTCAATGATCCAACCTTTAGCTTCCGTCAACAGAATTGTGGTATTCTTTGTCAACATTCACCTCTTCAGTGTAAGAGCCTCCCGCTTGTAATATTTTGATGGTGGTAATTGGGGAGAAACGCTGTTAACGTCGTCTCTTTCGCCGTTCGTATGGAGAGAGTTAAAATCAATTGTGTCTAGGGCTCGGCATATATAGGCAGGCGGGGCCCAATCCTCTCCTTCCGCCGTTTGAACCTTAACCCCCCCATCCCCCCCCCCCCCCCCCCCCCCTCCCCCCCGTCCCCTCCCGCCACTCCCTCCCCCCTCCCACCCCCCTGCTCCACTCCCGAAACGAATTCAGACAACTCCTCCAAACTTTAATTAGAATAAGGAAAATCGGGAAGGAGTAATAGAGCCTTTCCCCCAAGGACACACAGCACCATTGCCGAAACAGGGGGGGGGCCTCGAACCCTGATCCCTGGTGAGCATTTGATCAGAAGTCCAACAACCTGACCAATTCATCCACCCACGGGGCCACTGACGTACGTACGTATCAAGGGGGGCTTTAGGAAGGGGATGGGATCTATAGGTGGGAGGTAAACAAACAAGATGTTGCAGCCTCAATCTCCGATGAAAACAGCGTGTGGCACAGTGGGTCTCCTTGGCTCACTCCGATTGCACCCCCAACGGCTTGCGATGTGTGTGTGTGTGTGGGATTTTCTTTGTGTGGGATTTTTTTTTCTTCCCCCGACGCACTCAAAGGCTTGCGTGTATTCGGTATTTTTAGTGGGAGCGCGTGTGTGTAGTGTGTGTGTGTGTGTGTGTGTGTGTGTGTGTGTGTGCGTGTGTGTGTGTGTGTGCGTGTGTGTGTGTGTGTGTGAGGAGGAGGGGGGGGTAGGGTTAGGGGGTGTGGGGTTGATGACTATAGAGGAGGCAGGGCTTTTTTTTTTTCAAAAGAAAAAATTTTTTTCTTTTTTTTTCTTTTTTTTTCTCTTTCTTTTTTCTTTCTTTTTTTTAACCAAACGTTTGTAGAGAACATTGGCTCGCTCGTCTCTCTGTCTGTCTGTTTGACTGGCTGTAAGTCTGTCTCTGTTTCTTTCTCTTCGTTTCTCTATCTCTCTCTCTCTCTCTCTCTTTCACTATCTCTCTCTATCTTTCTGTCTCTTTCTCTATCTCTCTCTGTCTCTTTCTTTCTCTCTCTCTCACTATTTATCTCTCTCTCTCTCTCTCTTTTTTCTCTCTCACTATCTCTATCTCTCTATCACACACTATCTCTCTCTCTCACACACACTATCTCTCTGTCTCTCTTCCCGTAACTTTCTCTCTATCCCTTTATGTTTTACAGCATAATTCGGACGAGACGATCAACTTGGGGTTCCTGTGTGTACAGCACGCACTTGGCTCATCGAGAAAGAACTGAAGGTATCAAAAAGTGGTGTTCTCTAGCAAAACTTCTGGAGAAGAAATCCATTGTGACAGGTACACACACACACACACACACACACACACTTTCTCTCTCTCTCTATCTCTCTCACACTCTCTCTCTATCTCTCTCTCTCACAAACACACACACACACACACACACACACACACACAGTGCCCTGTGGGTTATGCCGCTGTCAGGCACATGTCTAACAGATGTGCTGTAACGTTCATACATAGATTTGTCCGAACGCAGTGACGCCTCCGTTTAAAACTGAAACTGAAACTGAAACTAAAGGTGAGAGAATGAGACGTTGCCTGCTGAGGGAATTTTAACTCACTCAGTACGGCCAGTCCTCTCTTCTCCTCTACACAGACCCATCGGATGTCCAGTGGGTGTCTGAATGACCCAAGCTTTAGCTTCCGTCGTCAGAATTGTGGTATTCTTTGTCAACATTCACCTCTTCAGTATAAGAGCCTTCCGCTTGCAATATTTTGATGATGGTAATTGGGGTGAAACGCTGTTAACGTCGTCTCTTTCGCCGTTCGTATGGAAAGAGTTAAGATGGTCCATCCATTTATATAGGTTTTTAGTTCCTTATCAAGGCAAAGGTTACGTGAACATTGTGTTGTGTGTACACATCTCTCGTCGTTGTGTGAGTTCTATAGTTCTATCTCTGCAATAGTCGAGTGGTTAAAGCGTTGGACTTTCAATCTGAGGGTCCCGGGTTCGAATCACGGTGACGCTACCTGGTGGGTAAAGGGTGGAGATTTTTCCGATCTCCCAGGTCAACGTAATGTGCAGACTTGCCAGTGCCTGAACCCTGAAAACGGAGTATGGCTGCCTACATGTCGGAGTAAAAAAGTAAACAAACAAACAAAAAAACAATCAAACAACCAAAAAAAACAAAACAAAAAAACAACAACAACAAAAAAACCCGTCATACACCTAAAATCTTAAATGTTACATATCTTTCTGAGTGGGTATGCGTGCGTGCCTGAAATCTGATTGAATGACACAGGAAACGAATGATGAGCGCCCAATGGCAGCTGTCAGTCGTCGGCTCTACCCAGGTAGGCAGTCTGTTGTGTAAATGATCCCGTGTTTTGTTAACCCGGCGCTTAGAGCTTGGTCTCCGACTGAGGATAGGCGCTATATAAGTATCCATATCAACCAATCAATCTCATCAATCAGTCTCATCACGAAAGACGTGAACATCAAATGACATTATAATTGTGGGTCTGAAACCTTCATGTATCTATGTTTTTTTATTTTAATTTTTAATTTTTTTTTTATGCGTTGCATGACCGTGAAAATGTTGGAGTATCACAATGGGAAAGACGGGCGCAATAGCCGAGTGGTTAAAGCGTTGGACTGTCAATCTGAGGGTCCCGGGTTCGAATCACAGTCACGGCGCCTGGTGGGTAAAGGGTGGAGATTTTTTTTACGATCTCCCAGGTCAACATATGTGCAGACCTGCTAGTGCCTGAACCCCCTTTACGCAAGCAGAAGATCAAATACGCACGTTAAAGATCCTGTAATCCATGTCAGCGTTCGGTGGGTTATGGAAACAAGAACATACCCAGCATGCACACCCCCGAAAATGGAGTATGGCTGCCTACATGGCGGGGTAAAAAACGGTCATACACGTAAAAGCCCACTCGTGTGCATACGAGTGAACGCAGAAGAAGGAGAAGAAGGAGAAGACAATGGGAAGAATACAGATGAAACGCACATGAGAAAGGTAAAAGAAAACACAGAGAGAGAGAGAGAGAGAGAGAGAGAGAGACAGAGAGACAGAGAGACAGAGAGACAGAGAGAGACAGAGAGAGACAGAGAGATGTATGGATGGATGATTTATTCATTTACAAGCCATTGCCCCTTGTGAAAGGGTGTCCAGAATTATTCATTGACAGCGCTTCGTGCATTGGAAAATCACATTCGTTCAGCTAACATAGTTTTATCAAACCTTCTTTTAAGAGAGAGAGAGAGAGAAAGAGAGAGAGAGAGAGAGAGAGAGAGAGAGAGGTGGGGGCTGGGTAGGGAGGGGGGGAAGAACGGAGGGGACGGGGGGGGGGGGCAGGGGGGGGCAGTAGATCGAACAGGAAAATGGTGGGAGAAAAAAATAATAATAAGAGGGGTGAGGGGAAGAAATAAACTTGCATGGATGCATTTGTTTTTGCTTTTTTTTTTTCAAGAATTTTCAAGCGTCCTCTGATTTCCCTTAAAAATGAAAATGATCATAAGAGAATATAAAGTACACGTATAGTTAAACTACATTCAGCTTCAGTATGTAAAACAGTTTGAGAAAGGGAGAGAGAGGAAGCGAAAGAGAGAGAGAGAGACAGAGAGAGAGAGAGAGAGGGATAGAGACAGACAGACAGACAGAGAGACAAAGAGAGAGGGCGGGGAGAACGGGAGGAGGGTTGGGGTGGGGGGGGGGGGCAGAGGAAGTGGGAAGAAAGAGAGAGGGAGAGAGAGAAGGAGAGAGTGAGAGAGGGGGAGAGAAAGAAAGGGAGAGAGGGAGGGAGGGAGAGAGAGAGAGGGGGGAGAGAAAGAAAGGAAGATAGAGAGAGAGAGAGAGCGGGGTGGGGGATACAGACAGACACACAGATAAACAGGACACGCAAAGATAGA
>NC_134901.1:38461755-38474255 GCF_041734735.1 Babylonia areolata | reverse complement strand
GACGGAACTCGTCAATGATACTTGTATCAGCGTGAAAAGAGATCCCCGTTTTGTTTCTAGGAGCTGACTGTCTGACTGACTGATTGTGTGTTGTTGCCGTGTCAGGCTGACGGCAACTGGCTGCTGGCAGCCAACTTAGCTGGGTTTTGTGTAAATGTAGTATCTAAATGAGACAAGGTAAGGGGGTGCGGGGTGGGGTGGGGTTAGGTGGGGGGAGGGGGAAGGGCGTGTCGCCACAATGTAGCACCACACTGGCCACCAGCCATCTCCAACCAGCTTTTTTTTTTTTTTTTTAATTGTGGCGTGTTCACAAAATGAGACGGATGACTGGTCTCAAGGGGACGGAACTCATCAATGATACTTGTATCAGCGTGAAAAGAGATCGCCGTCTTGTTTCTAGGAGCTGACTGTCTGACTGACTGACTGATTGCGTGTTGTTGCCGTGTCAGGCTGACGGCAACTGGCTGCTGGCAGCCAACTTAGCTGGGTTTTGTGTAAACGTAGTGTCTAAATAAGACAAGGTAAGGGGGTGCGGGGTGGGGTGGGGTTAGGTGGGGGGAGGGGGGAGGGCGCGTCGCCACAATGTAGCACCACACTGGCCACCAGCCATCTCCAACCAGCTTTTTTTTTTTTTTTTTAATTGTGGCATGTTCACAAAATGAGACTGATGACTGGTCTCAAGGGGATGGAACTCATCAATGATACTTGTATCAGCGTGAAAAGAGATCGCCGTTTTGTTTCAAGAAGCTGACTGTCTGACTGACTGACTGATTGTGTTATTGCCGTGTCAGGCTGACGGCAACTGGCCGCTGGCAGCCAACTTAGCTGGGTTTTGTGTAAACGTAGTGCCTAAATGAGACAAGGTAAGGGGGTGTGGTGGAGGGGGTGGGGGGGGGGGGGGGGGGGGTCGCGTCGCCGCCACAATGTAGCACCACACCATTCGTATTAATTTTGTTTTATTTTCAAAGCGGGGGTTTTTGTTCTACAGAATGACATATATTTGATGACTGGGCTACTTTCCAGTAAAAAATAAAAATAAAAAGTGTTATTGTGCGATTTGAGTAACTGAGTGAGCACGACACAGTATTTTGTGCCCCCCCCACCCCCCACCCCCCCCCACCCCACCTCCACCCCCCACCCCTCTTTGACCGAACTACGCCACTGGCCAGTTCCACACTATACACAGTCAGTAGCGGGTTACGACCATACTGGGCTCTTCCGTCTGAGCAATGGAACTGGGAGAAGGAGAGATAAATTCAGAAACAGACGAATAAAGATTAAGACAGATTAAAGGAAACAAGATAGGCAAGGCCTTCAAGACTCACTTGTGATACACACTTAAAGAAAAAAGAAAAAAAAAGCTTCTAAAAAATTTTTTTTTTTTGAAATGTGTTCTGTATTCGTTACTGTAATTATATAGCTTCGAAAAAAGAAAAGAAAAAAAAGGGTTTCAATGTAGATTTAAACCACGGGTATTTGGGTCGAGAATGAGTGGTTTTATCCACTGCGCTAACGCGGGTTCAATGTTAACGTTCAAAAAATTATTTGTGCATGTTCTTTTAGCAGAATAAGCGGACAGCAGCAATCGAAGCCATAACGGGGTTGAAATCATGTTATTTTAGAATATCTCGGACATTTAAAAATTTCCTATCAAGTCCTAGGTAAAGGAGACGTTCCCATCGCCTCAAAAACACTACAATATAATGTCCGTTTTTTATAGATCTGCAGAGATCCGTGATCGACAAGCTTTGTCTTTCCACTCACTGAGAAACTACCGACACCTCCCATTCGATTTCTTCTTTCTGTTCCTTCTAGTTAATTCAGTATCCACTTTAAAACATTCATATGCAGTAAACACGTCGATGATTATTTAAGAAATTCTTTTAATTTGGCGGTAAAGGAGACGTTGCCATCGCGTCAGGCTTTGCAACATGTTTTGTCAAGATCGATCTGTACTGACCAGTGCCGTGAAGACGAAGCAGTGAAACGGTCGATTCAAATTTTCTTTTCTGTTCATTCTAGTTAATTCAGTGTCCAATTTAGAATATTCAAATGCAGTAAACACGTCAACAATATAGTTAGTGTCACTGTATGTGTTCTGTCCAGAATGTGTATTTCTTTGCTTTTAATTGCGAACAAGAAAAACCAGGTCATGGCATCTATTCCGACCAAATAATCGGGAAGCTGCAAAGGGGTAACAGCGGTTTTCGGAACCCGGACCGAACATTAATGAGATAAACTGCTAATGATTCGGAAATACGGTTAAAATCGGGAGACTTAAACCTATTATTGGTATGACTGTGAAGATTTTTTTTCCTATTATGTTTAAGCCAAATTTGATATTGGCAGACAAAGTATTTCCTGAGAAAATGGCAATGTTAAAGTTTACCATGGACACACAGACACACACAGACACAGACACACACAAACACACACACACACACAACCGAACACCAGGTTACAACATAGACTCACTTTGTTAACACGTGACTCAACAAAATGATAGAAAGAAAAAGCACCCCCCACCCCACTCCAACCCCCTTTTCCCGCCCTCAGCAATGCATAATGATTACTGAGTAGACGAAAGTGTGACAAGACCTAATTGACACTATTCCGTCACGAAAACTCTGCCTATGCCCGTCCCAAGCCCGGATGAAAAAGTGAGGAGGGTTGGTCGTGGGGCTAGCATAAATTAAGTCCCCTAGCATTAATTACAGAGTAATTTCCCTTTTTTTACTATCTGCACCAAAACGTGTGCAAAATAAATAAAAATTCCATGCTTTACAAAAGAAGTTCCTGTTTGAACAAAAAAATGATAATAATGACTCCTCTTGTTGTTGTGTCAGAATAAGAGGTCAAAGTGCCAAGTTTAGAGAATACAAAAATTATAAATGTAACAGTAAATGCAGTTTGCATATAATTAGGCTTCTTCTTTTTAATTTTTTTTGTGCCCATCCCAGAGGTGCAATATTGTTTTAAACATGATGACTGGAAAGAACTGAATTTTTCCTATTTTTATGCCAAATTTGGTGTCAACTGACAAAGTATTTGCAGAGAAAATGTCAATGTTAAAGTTTACCACGGACACACACACACACACACACACACACACACACAACCGAACACCGGGTTAAAACATAGACTCACTTTGTTTACACAAGTGAGTAAAAAAAACACACAAAAAAAAAAAAAAACAGCTTGCTACAGAAACGCCAACAACAGACCAAGAGATTACTACCCTGGAAGAGGAAGGGTCCTCTTCAAGAGAACATTATGAAGATGGGGCACACCTGGAGACAATTAGAAAGGGCAGCCCAGGACAGAGGACTCTGGCGGACTGTTGTGAGCGGCCAATGCTCCAGGGGGAGAGTGATGGGCCTAACTAACTACTAACTAATTCCGTCACGAAGAATATGGAAACACTTAATCCTTACCTGAGCGCACTTTATTTCTTGGAAATCTGAATACTGATGCAAACGCATTACAGGGAAATGAATTGCGATGCTATAGATCGACATAAGTGCAGTAAACACTTTCTCGATGTAGTAAAGAGTGGTAACTCTCTCCATTACACAAGGTACACAACTTCAAGTCAGTGCTGCTTACGCTATCAATTCAGCTAGCACACAAGCAATCAAAATGTACATTGGAACAAACCCAGACACTTCCTCAAAAAAGGAAGCGCCGGACCTGTCCTTATACCGATCATCTGACATGTGCACACAGCAGCAAAGACAGAAGAAATGTGCAAACGCAAATTAGCTTTTATTCAAGACTGGCATAGCCTCTTTAATCCTGAATAAGCCACACAGAACACATGGACAATACAGAACAAACACATGGTTGCCTCGGTGGTTTATCAACTGAAAGTTAACAAATAATAAGGCCAGGAGATCTCCTGCTCTCATTATTTGTTAACTTTCTCGATGTGCCATGAAATAGACCAGGTTCAGTAAACACCTTCTGGGTGCATTATTAAACGAATCATATTTTAATGACGTTTGACTGACTGCACTGACAGACTGGGCCAACAGCAAAGTGAAAACTGCATGATCAATGAACAACAGTATCAGTATCAGTATTATTAGTATCAGTAGTTCAAGGAGGCGTCACTGTGTTGGGTCAAATCCATACACGCTACACCACATCTGCCAAGCAGATGCCTGACCAGCAGCATAACCCAACGCGCTTAGTCAGGCCTTGAGAAAAAAAAAGGGTAAATAAATAATAGATAAATACATAAAAAAAGAACTACAAATATAATAACAATATGTATAAGGCGCCAAAACTTGATGAAGTCAACTATAAGCGTACATGAATAAATAAATAAATAAATAAATAATAATTTTTAGAAAAATGTAATAATAACAATAATAATAATAATAATAATAACAACAACAAAATGAATAAATAAATAAAAAAGACAACAATGATGATAAATAAGCAAATAAATGTAAAACATGCAGACACACATTCACACATACACACACATATGCATAACAGATATGCACCAAACATGCAGTTTCACAGATATGAAAGCACATTCAAATACACATGAACGTACATGAGCCCCCCCCACCCCCCCACCCCCCACCCCCCACACACACACATACACACATTACCCTGCACCTCCTCTACCCCCCTCCTCCACACACTCATTTCTATGCTACGTATCGCAGCTTCCACGGCACACACACACACACACACACACACACACACACACACACACACTTCAAGTCAATGCTGCTTCATGACCAATGATTCCTTGACTGCAACGGGAATTCAATTACAGCTTAGTCTTCTGCGAAGGACAATGACTCTCAAACTGGGGGGAGGCATGACTGCACTGGCTCTTAGTGCTGCAGCCCAAAGCAGACTGCCCCAAAGCCTTCTTGGTCGAGACAAAGTGGGGGTGGGGTGTGGAAGGGGGGGGTGTAACTTGGGCAAGACTACTGCCTTCACCTCATCTCACTTCACCTAACCTCACCTCAGGCCCATAACTACAAAGTAGTCGTTGGGGGAAGCCTGAGGACTGCAGACGCAACCTCCCTTCTCCATCTGTCTCTGTCGGCAGCCGCCGGCAGCAGCTCACGTGTGTGGAGTCCGGTCCATTGTTTGATGTTCTCATGCCAGTTCTTCCGCTGTCTTCCTCTTCTTCTCCCGCCCTCGATGGTGCCTTGCATCAGTGATTGTTTTGGACAAGCTGGTGTGTCGAGTATTGTGTCCAAACCATATCAGCTTGCGTCTCTTCACAGTTGAAAGGAGAGGTTCCTGAGGTCCAGCAAGGTTCTCAATTCTTGCTCCGTACTCTCTTCACAAAATAATCAAATTCAAGCTCAGGACAGCAGTGTTAGCCTCCTCTGCTGTTCTGACGGTCATGGACACGGACACGGACACGACAAGATTCTCGTACACATTTCTTCGCTGACTGTTTGTGGTGTTACTACTTGCTGCACAGACTATGTGCAACATGCACGTGGAACCTGTCTCTTCTTGCCCAGACAGCATCTCATCTCCTCACCACACGGGATTCTGTGGGTCCCAAACTGCACGCTGTCCTTAAACATGTGTAAATAGCTTAAACTTGTGTGTGTATGTGTGTGTGTGTGGGGGGGGGGGGGGGGGGGGGGGGGGGGGGGGGAGGGGGGGGGGTCTGTGTGTGTGTGTGTGTGTGTGTGTGTGTGTGTGTGTTCTGTGTGTGTGTATTGCAAGTGCTGTGTGTGTGAGTGCTGAGTATGTGTGTGTGTGTGTGTGTGCATGTGTGCGTGTGTATGTGAGAGAGAGTGCTGTGTGTGTGTGTGTGTGTGTGTGTGTGTGTGTGTGTGTGTGTGTGTGCATGTGTGTGTATGTGTGAGAGAGAGAGAGAGTGCTCTGTGTGTGTGTGTGTGTGAATAATCATATTCACGAATATTTTGTATTTAGTGGGGGGGGACGAGGGGGCGGGGCGAGGGGGCGGGGGGGGGGGGGGTTGTGGTACTTACGTTCCTATTTTATTTTTGAACGCCTAGGGCTTATTCTGAAGAAGAAGTAGAAGAAAAAGAAGAAGAAGAAACATGACATATTATATCAACCCCAGTTTCAACAAAACTCACTTTTACTGCCTGATCGAACCTTTTGAACACGTACAAATAAAGCTGTCACCTCAGTCAGTAAAATATACTACATTTAAGTATAACGAGAATCGTTACTCAGTCGCAATAATTACTGGACCTTTGGTCCTTAAAAAAAAAAAGGTAACCATAAACTGAATAGCTAAAACCACAAACTAAGGCAAACAAAACCCAGCCGACAATAGAGAGGTGAGTTTCAGTTTCAGTTTCAGTAGCTCAAGGAGGCGTCACTGCGTTCGGACAAATCCATAATTATACGCTACACCACATCTGCCAAGCAGATGCCTGACCAGCAGCGTAACCCAACGCGCTTAGTCAGGCCTTGAGAGAAAGAGAGAAATGTTTCATGAATAGACAAAGTTTAGACAAATCAGTAACCTTGAAGTTTCTACGGAGTTTAGATTTAACGACATATTATTGGCTGACGCTCTTTATTAATTAAGTTAATTCCAGTTGTTCATGGCTTAGTTTCCGTTTAACTCAAACCGAGAATTCACACACACACACACACACACACACACACACACACACACACACACACGAGCGCGTCTTCTGATCCAAACAAGACACACACATTTAAGGACAACACCTCCCAGAACAAGAACAAGAACAAGAACGAGAATAAGAACACAAAACAAGGACTATCACTATCACGATCACGCCTTACTCCAGTCCTCTCCACTTTCCCCCCCAACACCTCCTCAAAGACCTGACACAGGCGAAATGTCAATCTGCCACATACTCACGAGCCGGGCGACTATTTTTGCTCCTCGCCTAAAGGCCACACATCCAGCCAGGCTAGGGTGGGGGGTGTGGGGGGCGCGGGGGGGGGGTGCTAAGCAGGCTCCCTTGCTTGGATCATCGTTTTCTGTTCTCCCTGAAACCTTGGCAGCCATCCACCCATCCACCCATCCTTCCATCTTTCATTCAGAGTTATCATCCTCATCCCATTCTTCGATGTGTGCCCTCAAGAGATTTCGTTTTCTTTAGCAGCGGTTTCTGTTTTTTCCCCCATTACATACATACATATATGTATATGTATATATATATATATATATATATATATATATATATATATATATATATATATGTGTGTGTGTGTGTGTGTGTGTGTGTGTATTCCTTTTTATCACTGCAAATTTCTCTGCGTGAAATTCGGGCTGCTCTCCCCAGGGAGAGTGCGTCGCTACACTACAGCGCAACTTTTGTTTTTCTTTTCTTTTCTTTTTTTTTTTTTTTTTTTTTTTTTTGTTGTTGTTGTATTTTTTTTCCTGCGTGCAGTTTTATTTGTTTTTCTTATCGAAGTGGATTTTTCTGCAGAAATTTTGCCAGGAACATACCTTTTTGTTGCCGTGGGTTCTTTTACATGCGCTAAGTGCATGCTGCACAACGGGGCCTCGGTTTATCGTCTCATCCGAATATGTGTATATATATATATATATATATATATATATATATATATGTGTGTGTGTGTGTGTGTGTGTGTGTGTGTGTGATATAGACAGACAGACAGGTAGGTAGATAGATATAAGAAATGGAACGGACAGACAGTTAGCCTGTTCAAATCAAATCTTGTTGCTCTGGAGGAGTCCAGCCCTAACCGCTAAAGGGGACATTTCAGGGGGAAGGCTGAGTACACAATCACTGAGATTTTAAAACACACATATACACACACGCGCCCGCGAGCTGCACATAATTATATATATATATATATATATGTGTGTGTGTGTGTGTGTGTGTGTGTGTGTGTGTGTACTCTGACCACCACAACAGTTTCAGTTTCAGTTTCAGTAGCTCAAGGAGGCGTCGCTGCGTTCGGACAACAAATCCATATACGCTACACCACATCTGCCAAGCCTGACCAGCAGTGTAACCCAACGCGCTTAGTCAGGCCTTGAGATAAGAAAAAAAAGGGGGTGAATAAATAATAGATGAACACATAAAAAACCTACTACTAATAATAATAATATGTATAAGACGCAAAAACTTGATGAATTCAACTATAAGCATAGATAAATAAATAAATAAATAAATAAATAGATAAGTGAATAAATAAATAAATAAATAAATAATTTAAAAAAAACACAACAGTAGGGGAGGAGGTATCTGCTGTCTTGATCATCTAGACTACAATTTGTCATGGAACGCATCCTGCCCAAGTTACATCCCTAGCACTCTCAGCCAAGAGGGTTTTTTTGTGTTAGGACCAATCAGCATTCATTGGGATGGTTCTCCCCAAAGGCCAATCTAGCTCCTGAGACTGAAGCACTAAGAGGCAGTGTAATCTTTTACCCCTTAATTTCTGAGTCATTCACAAACAAAAAAAAGAACTAAGCTGTAAAATGACTCCCCATTGAAGAGGGAGAATCCATTGATCATACAGCTCGCACTTTGCTGTTAGCCCTAAGCTCTAAGCTTATGTCAATCTGCGACACACACACACACACACACACACACACACTATATATATATATATATATATGTTATAGTGTGCCAGCAGTGTCACCCCCCACCACCCACACTCTGTCCCCTCCCCCCCCCCCACACCCCTCCTTCTTATCTCCCTTCCCGCTCCATCCCAAGTCCAGTCTTTGAGGTTGTGCCGACACCACGCCATCCTCCCCCCCCTTCCACCCCTCCACCTCCTCACCCCACTCCCTAGTCGGCGCCTTTGGTCCGCGACACCGCGTCACCAGTCCCAGTTGCAGGAATACGTGCGGTTGTACGACGTCTGCCGCAATTCCCGTGCTGAGCAGAACGTCCCGTGTGGCGGCCCGTCTTTCAAGTCATTCCCCACCTCCCCTCCACGAACGCAACTGACGTAGATGGCGGGACTTCGGAACGAAGCTAGGGAGAATTTATACTAATACAAACTTTGATCAAGCCGGCTAACAGGCCGAGAGCTGTATTGTCCTGTCTCCCCAATCTCTTTGTGACGTAAACGGGTAAACTTGTCATCATAGAATGTGTATAGACAAGTGGGTTGAATTGTAGCGAATCAGATCAATCTGTTGAATTGGACGAATTGGGATTAAGCAGTGAATCTGTCAGTCATTCACATAGCATCACTAGGACAGGCAAAGATTGGTTATTTTAGTCCAACTAGTTGGGGGAGTGAGTGCTATAGTTTACATTAGTATACACAGTATGTTGTGGGAAGGGATAAAACCAGTCAGCACAGCCAGTTCTGAGCTGTCTCCCAGAAGAACTGACTGACACAGGGTGACTGACTGATCAGTGATGTGAGGAACAAGGAAATCCCTGTTAGGCTGTGAGTACATCACTTGTAATGGTTTTATGTTATGTTGATAACTTAGTTATGTTGGGAAACTATGATTGTGTCAGTGAACAGCCAGTTTAAGTTGATCTTGTGGCTTGTGGAAAGAAAAGGGGTTAATGTGTGAGAGTTACCCACTGAGAGAAGTACTGGCCTAAATCTTTTGAGTTCCCCCCCCCCTCCCCCCTTCTATTTGGTTACAGATATCTTGTTCTGTATTTTTGATGTATTACTTACTTGTTTTGAATAGTAGGTGGTGTTGGTTCAGTGTAAACTGAACAGATCTCTAGGATAACACATTGTCAGTGTGTGCTGAGGGTTTTTTATGTGTGTGTGTGTGTGTGCACATTGGGGTAACAGCAAGTGTTGTGGAACACATGTTTGAGTTGGTAGTTGTGGTAACATGTGTAGGAGTTGTGCTTTGTGTTAGTGGTTTACTTTGTTCAGACAAAGTGGGAAAGCATATTTTAATGTGATTAATGAGTTGGTAAACTATGAGAGCATTGAGGGTCAGTGCTATGTTGTTGCACATTGCTGTTTGCCAGAGATATGTTTGAAGTAATAATTTCCTTACATGTACTTGTGTCAGTTGGACACTTTGTGAAGGCAAAGAGATTTTGTTTGGAAATGGTAACACACAGTTTAATTGAATGATGGGTTGTTAACATGAGTTGGAACACAGGGTTGTATTGGTCAGTGATATGTTTTGTACACAGTATGGTAATTGGTATGTCACTGCTGGTGGCAGGTAAGCTTGATGAAGCTTGTACCTCACATAGATCTTTGTGTGAGAGTAGTGCATACTGGTGGGCATGTGATGAAAGGTGCTGAAAGGGTGAAGGCCTTTCATGTCAGTGATGTCCAGATATTTGAGATTTTATCTGACCTGGGTTTTGGTTGTGTGTTTGTGTTCCAGGTGTGCTGCTTTAGGTGTAGGGTGAACTTTTACTATGTGCTGCTTATAGGTGCTGCTTGTAGGAAGTACTTGAAGTAGGCAGTGTGTGCTGCCTTAGTGTGTGATGCTTTTGCTATGTAGGGTGAACTGCTTAGTGTGTGTGCTGTATTGTAAAGTAAACACTCTATAAAAACCACTCCATGTGGCCCTGCTATTGATGTGAGGAGAGAGTGAGTGAGTGCATCATTAGTTGATCCTATATCCCCCCTGCATAACTCCCCTCTCTTGGAATAGAATCGAACCACAAGAAGAAAACAACCAAACACCACTTTTTACACACACACACACACATATATATATATATATATATATATATATATAGAGAGAGAGAGAGAGAGAGAGAGAGAGAGAGAGAGAGAACAGCAGTCAATTCATGGTTCTACCACCCGAAAACGCCTAAAATTACCAGTTGTTATCTTGGTTTACCCACTAAATTTCAACCAATCTGTTTCAAATTTGGTCTGTATTTAGTTTAAAGTTTTACTGTTTGCATATCTGAAATCAGCTTAAGATTTTGTCATATCTTCACATTGTAAGTAGGGTTTGAATTTTGTGAAAAGTAGTGTGTACGGAAAAAAACGGTTCCATCAGGGTTTCCCTGATAACATAAGAACTAAACATGTTATTTTATGAAATTACACAGAAACACTGTTAGATGAACAGGGAACAATGTGTTGACAGGAAAAAAGTCATTGAAAAAAGTCAATGTTGTTTTGGTCTTCTAAATTATCTGAAAAACTGGAAAAATAAAAATTCATTTATAAGACCTAAATTACCAAAAGCTCCCAACAAAATGTAGCAAAATGTGTAATAAACACATACTGAAAATTTGAGCTCAATCTGATGAATAGTTGTTGTTGTTTTTTTAGATATTTGGGAAATGGTGAACATAAATGGCGAAAATTGCGTTTTGAGAAAATGGGCTTTAAAGTTTTCATTTTGACTGCATCCAAATTAAGTATGTTTTAAAGTACTTCAAATGACTTTTTTCCATCATGTGGTGCATGCTTGAATAGTTTCTGACTCACTGTGCTACTCATGGGCCCCTGCCTGGTAATACTCCTCAGTTTTTTTCACCCTCCTGGTCCGCAGCAGTCAGCGCTGTATGTCGTCGAGCAAACTTCATCACAGCACTTGCCTGTATTTGTCCTGATGCAACTCTTATTTTCTGTCCAGCTGAGCAAAGCACTGCTTAGTCCACACTCTAGGCTCCATTCCAAGGGAGTGAAAAATGCCCAGCCTGCCTAACTCTCCATCATTATACACAATGGTGGCATCTGCAACTGCCAGGCTCAGTCTTTTGCGGCCTACAAATGTTGTTTTAGGACATCTCTCCCACAGATCAGATTGTGAAAGCTTTCATTTGTGTTCTGGCTGCCCCCATGGAGACACCTTTCCAGCAAACTGTCCTGGGTGAGTGTTTCAAACACTGGTCGGATGGCCTCGCAGACAAAGTCAGGAAATGCATGCTTGTCGGGGTCACCTCAGCCACTCTTTGATGGACACCAGTCTCCACACAAATCATGTTGCCTTTGCCTATGATTGAAAATGGCCCAGATATCCTGTTTCATTTTATCTAAATTGCCTGGATTCTTTCTGATAGCTGCACCATAGTGCCCTTGAATTATCAGGATGGCTTTTTTGGTAAGTTTGTTCTGGCCTCCAATACCTTTTACTGTCTATCCTCTATAGCTGAATGTTTGTTTTTTTCAGATCACTGACTTTGTTTGAAAGATGTCTACCCATCCTTTTTTGGACATGGCCTACAGCAATCTAATTTTCTAATTGTCACATTTTCATAAATGGCTTCATTCTTCAATGTAGTGTAGGTCTTACTGTCTCCGTCTCCTAAAAAGTTGATGTATCGAAGGCCATATTTCTCCTCTGACCGTGAAAACACACTGACTGCCCCGGTTGGCTCCATTGCTACAGCTGAGCCTGTGTGAGTTTTGTCACAAAGACCTTTTTTTTTTATTGATGAACTATCTTCCATCTTTCTAATTCTGGGCCGGATTTCTTCTGTTCATTCTTTTTTACAGCCGTCACAGTGGTTTGACAATACTTCACAGTCTAAAACTTTAGACTTTTTCCCATTTGCTGAGAGAACAGTCACAACTCCATTTTTAGATCGAAATCCCCATACGCTGGTAAGTACCAT
>NC_134901.1:38454255-38456755 GCF_041734735.1 Babylonia areolata | reverse complement strand
ATATCAGCATCAGCGAAACACAAGAAATTCTTGCATTCCCTTTCACCTATCACCATCACCTCCCCACTTCCTTTTTTTTTTCCGACTGACAGCCTTTCAGTCTCTCCAACACCGACTCCACCTTCCCCCCCCCCCCCAAACTCCACACCCCCCTCATTCCCTCACACCTGTCCATCCCCATCCTCATCACCCCCTAGCCCCACCCCAACCCACCCTACCCCCTCTCTCTCTGTATTTCTTCTCTGTTTTTCTCTCTCTGTATACCTCTCTACGTCTCTGTCTCTCTCTTTCTTTCACTCTCTTTCTCTCTCTCTCTCTCTCGCTCTATGTCTGTTTCAGTTTTTCTCTCATTTCTCTATTTCACCCTTTGTCTGTCTATCTCTCTCTGTTTCTGGCTCTGTCTCTATCTCTATCTCTGTCTTGCTCTCTTCCACTCTCTGTTTCCCTCTCTCTTTCGCCCTCGCTCTCTCTCCGTCTCTCCCTCTGCCTCTGCCTCTCTCTGTCTGTCTGTCACTCTCTCTCTCTCTCTGTGTCTCGCTCTGTTCCTCTCTCACATTCTTTAACTCTTTCTGTCTCTCCCTCTCTCTCTCTCTCTCTCTCTCTATATATATATATATATCCCCGTCTCTCTCCTTCTCCTTCACACACTCACTCTACCTCCCTCTCCCTCCTCCCCACCCCCCCCCCCCTCTCTCTCTCTCTCACAATCTCCCCCACCCTCTCCTCAACCCCCCACCCCACCCCCACCCCCACCCCAACCCCCAAAAACTCCCAGCTGTCGTGACGTGACAGGTTGTGACGTGAGACAACCATTCTCACGTCAGCCGGCAAATAGCCCACGTCACGATAGCGATCTGGTCTCTCCTGTGTTCTATACTGGAGAGGGTGTGTGGGGGGAGAGGGGAGGGGGTGGGGAGAGAAAGAGACAGGGCCAGAGACAGGAGTAGTGGTAGGGGGGTTGGGGTGGGGGCTGGGGGCTGGGGGGGCGGGGGGGGATGCACAAGCACTATCCCATGTACTAGTCCTCCTGTCAATGTACTAAGCGTTCCTTTCCTTCATATCACTAGTAGGATCCCGTTATCACTCTTAGTACTAACTCCTCTTAGGAACTGTAGGTCTGTCTTGGACGGGGGGTGAGGTGGAGGGTTGAAGTTGAGAAGGGCGCAGGGGGTGGGGGTTGGGGGTGGGGGGAAGGGGGTGGGTGCGAAGAGGAAGGGAGAGGGTGGAGAAAGTTGGGTGAGGGTGGTGGGGCTGGTGGTAGTGGTGATGGGTTGGTTGGGAAGTCGTGGGGATGATTGAGGAGTAGGGGCGGAGGGGAGGGGAAGGGGAGGAGGTTAGGAAGAGGGGGGGGGGGTAAAAAAAAAGGGGGGGGGGAGGGGGGAATATTTCTCAAGATTTTGTTTCAAGATTGGGTTTCGTTTTATACCCCCCTTTTTTTTCTTTTTTTTTTTAAGGGGGTGTATGGAAGAGAACAGACAAATGGGGTTGAAAAAAAAAAGTAACAGGAGAGAGAAAGAGATGGAGGAGGGAGGAAAGGGGGGGGGGGGTGGGGGGGGAACGGCGTGGAGATGGACGGACGGAGGAGAAATTGGGGCTTTGAAGAAGGAATATTTTTGAGAGTTCAATGTTTGGTTTTGTTTCCTTTCCCTTCACCTTCTTCTTCTTTTTTTTTTTAAAGGGTGCAAGGCAGATGGCCTAAACCCATCGAAAGAAAAAGGGGGGAAAAAAAGGAAAAAAAAAAAGAAAAAAAAAGAAGAATATTTCGAGAGTTCAAGATTTGGTTTCCTTAATTTCTTGTTCTTTCTTTTAAAGTGGTGCGGAAGATGGACAAACCCATCGAATAAAGTGTTGTTGTTGTTGTTTTTTTAAAACTCACTCAGTACGGCCAGTCCTCTCTTCTCCTCTACACAGACCCCTCGGATGTCCAGTGGGTGTCTGAATGACCCAACCTTTAGCTTCCGTCGTCAGAATTGTGGTATTCTTTGTCAACATTCACCTCTTCAGTATAAGAGCCTTCCGCTTGCAATATTTTGATGGTGGTAATTGGGGTGAAACGCTGTTAACGTCGTCTCTTTCGCCGTTCGTATGGAGAGAGTTAAAGAAGAATATTTTAAGAGTTCAAGACATGGTTTTCTCCCTTTCTACTCTTTTTTAGGGGGGTAAGGAAGATGACAATCTCAACAACAACAAAAAAAAAGAAGAAAAAAAAGAATGAACACAAATAACTATGAAAAACAACTGGTCTCACTTTTAGTTTCAAGGAGGTGCCACTTTCTCAGTTTACACCCACCTGTCCATCCAATACATATTCGCCCTGCTCATCATTCGCACGTCCTGGGGATACGAAGCCTTTTGATTGGTTGGGGGGACCGGGTCACGGAACTGCTGGATGGACTTATTCCGACAAAGGAGCGCGCTTCGTTTTTCGGTGATAGTTCCAGTTTCAGTAGCTCAAGGAGGCGTCACTGCGTTCGGACAAAAACCATATACGCTACACCAC
>NC_134901.1:38426755-38434255 GCF_041734735.1 Babylonia areolata | reverse complement strand
GTGGAGAGAAAGACATAAACAGAGAGAGAGACAGACAGACAGAGAGGGAGAGGGAGGAAGGGTGGAGAGAGAGAGGGGGGGGGTATGGAGGGTGGAGAGAAAGACATAGACAGAGAGAGACAGAGAGGGAGAGGAGTTGGAAGGGTGGAGAGAGAGAGGAGAGAGGGGGGTGGGGCAGGAGGGTGGAGGGAAAGACATAGACAGAGAGAGAGACAGAGAGGGAGAGGAGTTGGAAGGGTGGAGAGAGAGAGAGAGAGGAGAGAGAGAGAGAGAGAGAGGGGAGGGGTAGGGAGGGTGGAGAGAAAGACATAGACAGAGAGAGAGACAGACAGAGAGGGAGAGGAGGAGGAAGGGTGGAGAGAGAGAGGGGGGGGGGGGTAGGGAGGGTGGAGAGAAAGACATAGACAGAGAGAGAGACAGACGAAGGAGAGGAGAGGAAGGTGGAGATGAGAGAGAGAGAGGGGGTGTGGAGGGAGGGTGGAGAAAGACATAACAGAGAGAGAGAGAGGACAGAGAGGTGAGAGGAGGGTGGAGAGAGAGAGAGCAGGGGGGAGCAGGGAGGGGAGAGAAAGACAACAGAGAGAGAAAAAGGAGGAGAGGAGAGGAAGGTGGAGAGAGAGAGAGAGGGGGGGGTGGGTGGGAGGGGGGGTGGAGAGAAAGACAAGGGCACAGAGAGAGAGACAGACAGAGAGGGAGAGGAGGAGGAAGGGGAAGAGAGAAGAGAGAAAAGGGGGGGGGGGCAGGGAGGGTGGAGAGAAAGACATAAACAGACAGAAGACAGACAGAGAGGGAGAGGAGGAGGAAGGGTGGAGAGAGAGAGAGGGGGGGGGGCAGGGAGGGTGGAGAGAAAGACATAAACAGAGAAAAGAGACAGTCAGACAGAGAGGGAGAGGAGGAGAAGGGTGGAGAGAGGGGGGGGGGGGGGTAGGGAGGGTGGAGAGAAAGACATAGACAGAGAGAGAGACAGAGGAGGGAGAGGAGTTGGAAGGGTGGAGAGAGAGAGGGGAGGGGGGGTGGGCAGGGAGGGTGGAGAGAAAGACATAGACAGAGAGAGAGACAGAGAGAGAGGGAGAGGAGGAGGAAGGGTGAGAGAGAGAGAGAGAGAGAGGGGGGAGGGGGTAGGGAGGGTGGAGAGAAAGACATAGACAGAGAGAGAGACAGACAGAGAGGGAGAGGAGGAGGAAGGGTGGAGAGAGAGAGAGAGGGGGGTGGGTAGGGAGGGTGGAGAGAAAGACATAGACAGAGAGAGAGACAGACAGAGAGGGAGAGGAGGAGGAAGGGTGGAGAGAGAGAGAGAGGGGGTGGGTAGGGAGGGTGGAGAGAAAGACATAGACAGAGAGGAGAGACAGACAGAGAGGGAGAGGAGGAGGAAGGGTGGAGAGAGAGAGAGAGGGGGGGGTAGGGAGGGGTGGAGAGAAAGGACATAGACAGAGAGAGAGAGACAGACAGAGAGGGAGAGGAGGAGGAAGGGTGGAGAGAGAGAGAGAGGGGGGGGGGTAGGGAGGGTGGAGAGAAAGACATAGACAGAGAGAGAGAGACAGAGAGAGAGGGAGAGGAGGAGGAAGGGTGGAGAGAGAGAGAGAGGGTGGAGGAGGGTAGGGAGGGTGGAGAGAAAGACATAGACAGAGAGAGAGACAGACAGAGAGGGAGAGGAGGAGGAAGGGTGGAGAGAGAGAGAGGGGGGGGTAGGGAGGGTGGAGAGAAAGACATAGACAGAGAGAGAGACAGACAGACAGAGAGAGAGAGGAGGAGGAAGGGTGGAGAGAGAGAGAGAGAGGGAGGGGCAGGGAGGGTGGAGAGAAAGAAATAGACAGAGAGAGAGAGACAGACAGAGAGGGAGAGGAGGAGGAAGGGTGGAGAAAGAGAGAGAGAGAGAGGGGGGGGGGGAGGGAGGGGAAGAGAAAGACATAGACAGAGAGAGAGACAGACAGAGAGGGAGAAGAGGAGGAAGGGTGGAGAGAGAGAGAGAGAGGGGGTGGGTAGGGAGGGTGGAGAGAAAGACATAGACAGAGAGACAGACAGAGAGCGAGGGAGAGGAGGAGGAAGGGTGGAGAGAGAGAGAGAGAGAGGTGGGCAGGGAGGGTGGAGAGAAAGACATAAACAGAGAGAGAGAGACAGAGAGGGAGAGGAGGAGGAAGGGTGGAGAGAGAGGGGGGGGTGTAGGGAGGGTGGAGAAAAAGACATAGACAGAGAGAGAGAGAGACAGAGAGGGAGAGGAGGAGGAAGGGTGGAGAGAGAGAGAGAGAGGGGGGGGGGCAGGGAGGGTGGAGAGAAAGACATAGACAGAGAGAGAGAGAGAGACAGAGAGGGAGAGGAGGAGGAAGGGTGGAGAGAGAGAGAGAGGGGGGTGCAGGGAGGGTGGAGAGAAAGACATAAACAGAGAGAGAGAGAGACAGAGAGGGAGAGGAGGTGGAGAGAGAGAGAGAGAGAGGGGGGGAGCAGGGAGGGTGGAGAGAAAGACATAGACAGAGAGAGAGACAGACAGAGAGGGAGAGGAGGAGGAAGGGTGGAGAGAGAGAGAGAGGGGGGGTGGGTGGGTAGGGAGGGTGGAGAGAAAGACATAGACACAGAGAGAGAGACAGACAGAGAGGGAGAGGAGGAGGAAGGGTGAAGAGAGAGAGAGAGAGGGGGACGGGGGCAGGGAGGGTGGAGAGAAAGACATAAACAGACAGACAGACAGACAGAGAGGGAGAGGAGGAGGAAGGGTGGAGAGAGAGAGAGGGGGGGGTGCAGGGAGGGTGGAGAGAAAGACATAAACAGAGAGAGAGACAGACAGACAGAGAGGGAGAGGAGGAGGAAGGGTGGAGAGAGAGGGGGGGGTGGGTATGGAGGGTGGAGAGAAAGACATAGACAGAGAGAGAGACAGAGAGGGAGAGGAGTTGGAAGGGTGGAGAGAGAGAGAGAGAGGGGGGTGGGGCAGGGAGGGTGGAGGGAAAGACATAGACAGAGAGAGAGACAGAGAGGGAGAGGAGTTGGAAGGGTGGAGAGAGAGAGAGAGAGAGAGAGAGAGGGGAGGGGTAGGGAGGGTGGAGAGAAAGACATAGACAGAGAGAGAGACAGACAGAGAGGGAGAGGAGGAGGAAGGGTGGAGAGAGAGAGGGGGGGGGGGTAGGGAGGGTGGAGAGAAAGACATAGACAGAGAGAGAGACAGACAGATAGGGAGAGGAGGAGGAAGGGTGGAGAGAGAGAGAGAGAGGGGGGGGTAGGGAGGGTGGAGAGAAAGACATAGACAGAGAGAGAGACAGACAGAGAGGGAGAGGAGGAGGAAGGGTGGAGAGAGAGAGAGAGAGGGGGGGGTAGGGAGGGTGGAGAGAAAGACATAGACAGAGAGAGAGAGAGACAGAGAGAGAGGGAGAGGAGGAGGAAGGGTGGAGAGAGAGAGAGAAAGGGGGGGGGGGTAGGGAGGGTGGAGAGAAAGACATAGACAGAGAGAGAGAGACAGAGAGAGAGGGAGAGGAGGAGGAAGGGTGGAGAGAGAGAGAGAGGGTGGAGGAGGGTAGGGAGGGTGGAGAGAAAGACATAGACAGAGAGAGAGACAGACAGAGAGGGAGAGGAGGAGGAAGGGTGGAGAGAGAGAGAGGGGGGGGTAGGGAGGGTGGAGAGAAAGACATAGACAGAGAGAGAGACAGACAGACAGAGAGAGAGAGGAGGAGGAAGGGTGGAGAGAGAGAGAGAGAGGGAGGGGCAGGGAGGGTGGAGAGAAAGAAATAGACAGAGAGAGAGAGACAGACAGAGAGGGAGAGGAGGAGGAAGGGTGGAGAAAGAGAGAGAGAGAGAGGGGGGGGAGGGAGGGGAAGAGAAAGACATAGACAGAGAGAGAGACAGACAGAGAGGGAGAAGAGGAGGAAGGGTGGAGAGAGAGAGAGAGAGGGGGGGGGTAGGGAGGGTGGAGAGAAAGACATAGAGAGAGAGAGACAGACAGAGAGGGAGAGGAGGAGGAAGGGTGGAGAGAGAGAGAGAGAGGGGGTGGGTAGGGAGGGTGGAGAGAAAGACATAGACAGAGAGACAGACAGAGAGCGAGGGAGAGGAGGAGGAAGGGTGGAGAGAGAGAGAGAGAGAGGTGGGCAGGGAGGGTGGAGAGAAAGACATAAACAGAGAGAGAGAGACAGAGAGGGAGAGGAGGAGGAAGGGTGGAGAGAGAGGGGGGGTGTAGGGAGGGTGGAGAAAAAGACATAGACAGAGAGAGAGAGAGACAGAGAGGGAGAGGAGGAGGAAGGGTGGAGAGAGAGAGAGAGAGGGGGGGGGGCAGGGAGGGTGGAGAGAAAGACATAGACAGAGAGAGAGAGAGAGACAGAGAGGGAGAGGAGGAGGAAGGGTGGAGAGAGAGAGAGAGGGGGGGTGCAGGGAGGGTGGAGAGAAAGACATAAACAGAGAGAGAGAGAGACAGAGAGGGAGAGGAGGTGGAGAGAGAGAGAGAGAGAGGGGGGGGAGCAGGGAGGGTGGAGAGAAAGACATAGACAGAGAGAGAGACAGACAGAGAGGGAGAGGAGGAGGAAGGGTGGAGAGAGAGAGAGAGAGGGGGGGTGGGTAGGGAGGGTGGAGAGAAAGACATAAACAGAGAGATAGACAGAGAGAGAGGGAGAGGAGGAGGAAGGGTGGAGAGAGAGAGAGAGGGGGGGTAGGGAGGGTGGAGAGAAAGACATAGACAGAGAGAGAGAGGAGGTGGAGAGAGAGAGAGGGAGAGGAGGAGGAAGGGTGGAGAGAGAGAGAGAGAGGGGTGGGGGGAGCAGGGAGGGTGGAGAGAAAGACATAGACAGAGAGAGAGACAGAGAGAGAGGGAGAGGAGGAGGAAGGATGGAGAGAGAGAGAGAGGGTGGGTGGGTAGGGAGGGTGGAGAGAAAGACATAAACAGACAGAGAGAGAGACAGAGAGAGAGGGATAGGAGGAGGAAGGGTGGAGAGAGAGAGAGAGTGTGTGGAGGGAGGGTGGAGAGAAAGACATAGACAGAGAGAGAGACAGACAGAGAGAGAGAGGAGGAGTAAGGGTGGAGAGAGAGAGAGAGAGAGAGAGGGGGGTGGGTAGGGAGGGTGGAGAGAAAGACATAGACAGAGAGAGAGAGACAGACAGAGAGGGAGAGGAGGTGGAGAGAGAGAGAGGGGGGGGTGCAGGGAGGGTGGAGAGAAAGACATAAACAGAGAGAGACAGACAGACAGAGAGAGAGAGGAGGAGGAAGGGTGGAGAGAGAGAGAGAGAGGGGGGTGGGTAGGGAGGGTGGAGAGAAAGACATAGACAGAGAGAGACAGACAGAGAGGGAGAGGAGTTGGAAGGGTGGACAGAGAGAGAGGGGGGGGGGAGGGGCAGGGAGGGTGGAGAGAAAGACATAGACAGAGAGAGAGACAGACGGAGAGGGAGAGGAGGAGGAAGGGTGGAGAGAGAGAGAGAGAGGGGGGGGTAGGGAGGGTGGAGAGAAAGACATAGACAGAGAGGGAGAGAGACAGAGAGGGAGAGGAGGAGGAAGGGTGGAGAGAGAGAGAGAGGGGGGGGGGGGGTAGGGAGGGTGGAGAGAAAGACGTAGACAGAGAGAGAGACAGACAGAGAGGGAGAGGAGGAGGAAGGGTGGAGAGAGAGAGAGAGAGGGGGGGGGGGTAGGGAGGGTGGAGAGAAAGACGTAGACAGAGAGAGAGACAGAGAGAGAGAGGAGGAGGAAGGGTGGAGAGAGAGAGAGAGAGGGGGGGGGTGGAGGGGCAGGGAGGGTGGAGAGAAAGACATAGACAGAGAGAGAGACAGAGAGGGAGAGGAGGAGGAAGGGTGGAGAGAGAGAGAGAGAGGGGGTGGGTGGGTAGGGAGGGTGGAGAGAAAGACATAGACAGAGAGAGAGACAGACAGAGAGAGACAGAGAGAAGTGGGAAGAGGACGGCTAGTAGATTTTTTTTTTTTTTTTTTTTTTTTTTTGGCTGGGGAATAGTTAGTTAGTTGCGACGGGTACACCGATGTTGCTGCTGCTGTTGCTGTTGCTGCTGCTGCTGCTGTTGTTGCTGCTGTGTCGTGTCTAGCGAGGAGCAGGAGACAGGTTGTTAGAGGGGGCTGATGAGGACCGCTAGCAGACCGCCCTTTGATGTTAGGGGGGCCAGACCCTGATAAAAACAGGGGTGGGAGGTAGGTAGGAGGGTAGGGTGTGGAGGTGGGTGTAGGGGGTTCCCTTTTTTTTTAGCCACTGATCCCACCAATTCCGTTCCGCCGGATCAGGCAAGTCTCAATTAACCTACTGCCGGTGCTGTGCTCGGGAGGATTTTTTTTTTTTTTTTTTTTTTTTTTTTGAGGGAGGGGGTGGTGGTGGTAGGGGTGAGGGTGTGTGTGTGTGGAAGGAGGGGTGGGTTGAGGTGGTTCTGGGTGTGGGGTGTGTGGGGGGGGCTGGATGTCTGGAGTGGGGTGGGGGAGGAGGAGGTAGCTCTCTTTGACGCTGTGTTTGTCTGTTTGTCTGTCTGTCTGTCTGTCTGTCTGTCTGTCTCTCTCTCGTGTGTGTGTGTGTGTGTGCGGGGTGTGTGTATTGCATCTCTCTCTCTCTCTCTCTCTCTCTCTCTCTCTCTCTGTCACAAGGACTATACAGTCGATGGCAGTAAAACATCAAAGCGTCCCTCTGTCTGTCAATGCTTCACTCTCTAGACATTTCTGTCATAAAAAAATACTTGTAGACATATATGTTAGCCTGTACAGGTCAGTGATTCTATATTAAAAGTTTCGCCTCTCTCTCTCTCTCTCTCTCTCTCTCCCTCCCTCTCTCTCTCTCCCTCTCCCTCCCTCCCTCTCTCTCTCTCCCTCTCTCTCTCTCTCTCTTTCTCTCTCTCCCCTCTCTCTCACTACCTCTCTCTCTCCCCCTCTCTCTCTTTCTCTCTCCCCTCTCTCTCTCTCCCTCTCTCTCTCTCCCTATCTCCCTCCCTCTTTCCCTCTCTCTCTCTCTCTCCCTCCCTCCATCTCTCTCTCTCTCCCTCTCTCTCTCTCTCCCTCCCCCCCTCTCTCTCTGCCTCTCTCTCTCTCCCTCTCTTTCTTTCTCTCTCCCCTCTCTCTCTGTCTCTCCCTCCCTTTCTCTCTCCCTCTCTCTCTCTCTCCCCCTCTCTCTCCCCCTCTCCCTCCCTCCATCTCTCTCTCTCTCCCTCTCTCTCTCTCCCTCCCCCCCCCTCTCTCTCTCTGCCTCTCTCTCTCTCTCCCTCTCTTTCTTTCTCTCTCCCCTCTCTCTGTCTCTCCCTCCCTCTCTCTCTCCCTCTCTCTACCCCTCTCTCTCTCTCCCTCTCTCTCTCTCCCTCTCTCTCTCCCTCCCTCCCTCTCTCTCCCCGTCTCTCTCTCTGCCACCCCCACCCCCTTCTCTCTCTCTGTCCCCCCCCCTCTCCCCACTCTCTCAGGCATTTTTCTGTCTGCGAGTTTCTCCCAAAGCTGCAGGAATCAACTTTTTTTTTTTTTTTTTTTTCTCTGGAATACTCTCTGATGTATTATACACGATGTGATTGTCCCGTAGTTCTATTCCGTTTGAAGTCGGTTTGTGTTCAGTTAATTCAGAGGACAAGC